>NC_091956.1:16448000-16460500 GCF_031021105.1 Erythrolamprus reginae | reverse complement strand
ACATACACAAGCATACCATACATAAACTGTATAGGCCCAGGGGAGATGTTTCAATTCCCCCATGCCTGACGGCAAAGGTGGGTTTTAAGGAATTTATGAAAGGCGAGAAGGGTGGGGGCAGTTCTAATCTCTGGGGGGAGCTGGTTCCAGAGGGTCAGGGCCGCCACAGAGAAGGCTCTTCCCCTGGGTCCCGCCAAACGGCATTTTTTAGTTAATGGGACCCGGAGAAGGCCAACTCTGTGGAACCTAATTGGTCGCTGGGATTCGTGCGGCAGAAGGCGGTCCCGGAGATATTGCTTCTCATCCAAGAAACTTTTTGGTTGTCTTCAGTTACATAGTCCTCTTCTCTTCTCTTCTCCTCTCTTCTCTTATCCTCTCCTCTCCCCTCCCCTTCCCATCATATCATCAGATAGATAGATAGATAGATAGATAGATAGATAGATAGATAGATAGATAGATAGATAGATAGATAGATAGATAGATAGATAGAAAGAATATATAGAATTCTTTATTGGCCAAGTGTGATTGGACACACAAGGAATTGTCTTGGTGCATATGCTCTCAGTGTACATAAATAAGAAAATATAGATTTGTCAAGAATCATGTGGTACTTAATGAATGTCATAGGGGTCAAATAAGCAAATATCCTATCCTATCCTATGCTACCCTCACATCCTGGACATAAATTGTTTCAACTCCTACCCTCAAAACGATGCACACCAAGACACCTAGACACAAGGAAGTTTTTTTTCCCTGAACGTCATCACTCTGCTGAACAAATAATTTCCTCACTACTGTCAAACTGTTCACTAAGGCTGCATTGCTATTGCTATTAGTCTTCTCATTGTTCCTATCACCCATCTCCTCCCACTTATGACTGTATGACTGTAGCTTGTTGCTTGTATCCTTACAATTTATATCAATATTGGTTGTTTCCTGATTGCTTATTTGTACCCTGTAAAAATCATTGTTGTATTTTATGATTGTTAACAAATGTATCTTTTCTTTTATGTACACTGAGAGCATGTGCACCAGTGGCAAATTCCTTGTGTCCAATCACACTTGGCCAATAAAGAATTCTATTCTATTCTGTTCTCTTCTGTCCTGTCCTGTCCTATCCTACCCTAGCCTACCCTACATTCCACCCCGCTCCACTCCACTCCACTTCATTCCACTCCTCTACTCTACTCTACTCTACTCTACTCTACTCTACTCCATCCCATCCTAGGACTTCATATAGCCATTTCTGCATCCTGCTGTCCTTTCATAAGGGGAGGAACAAATCAATAGTCAATATTGCTATCTCCAAAAAAGGATTCAAATATCTTTTGTGTTTCCCCATGCAGCTAAATAAACACAATTTAGCTTTACTAGATAAATGGTCAAAGCAATGGAAACTGCAGTTTAATATTTCCAAATGTAAAATAATGCACTTGGGGAAAAGGAATCCCCAATCTGAGTATTATATTGGCAGTTCTGTGTTAGCAAATACTTCAGAAGAAAAGGATTTAGGGGTAGTGATTTCTGACAATCTCAAAATGGGTGAACAGTGCAGTCAGGCGGTAGGGAAAGCAAGTAGGATGCTTGGCTGCATAGCTAGAGGTATAACAAGTAGGAAGAGGGAAATTATGATCCCACTATATAGAATGCTGGTGAGACCACATTTGGAATACTGTGTTCAGTTCTGGAGACCTCACCTACAAAAAGATATTGACAAAATTGAACGGGTCCAAAGACGGGCTACAAGAATGGTGGAAGGTCTTAAGCATAAAACGTATCAGGAAAGACTTCATGAACTCAATCTGTATAGTCTGGAGGACAGAAGGAAAAGGGGGGACATGATCGAAACATTTAAATATATTAAAGGGTTAAATAAGGTCCAGGAGGGAAATGTTTTTAATAGGAAAGTGAACACAAGAACAAGGGGACACAATCTGAAGTTAGTTGGGGGAAAGATCAAAAGCAACATGAGAAAATATTATTTTACTGAAAGAGTAGTAGATCCTTGGAACAAACTTCCAGCAGACGTGGTTGCTAAATCCACAGGAACTGAATTTAAACATGCCTGGGATAAACATATATCCATCCTAAGATAAAATACAGAAAATAGTATAAGGGCAGACTAGATGGACCATGAGGTCTTTTTCTGCCGTCAGACTTCTATGTTTCTATGCAAAGGTATATGGGGAAAAGTTTAAAAAAATGAAGTCTCTTCAAACAGGGTTCAACTCCTGGTGGCTTGATGAACATAACTACAATATGTGGGACTTCTAGGCTGGCATAGAAGTTCTGAGACCTTTTTCAACTTCTCAGTCCAGGTTACAGCGGTTGGTTTCCTGTGCAAAGTTTTTCCAAGTTCTAACAAGGCCCAGCCTTCTTTTAAAACTTACTGAGATCATCCAAGGTCAACTCATCAACTTGGTTTTAACATCTAAATTGGCGAGCGTTTCTT
This sequence comes from Erythrolamprus reginae, assembly GCF_031021105.1. Classification (NCBI taxonomy): domain Eukaryota; kingdom Metazoa; phylum Chordata; class Lepidosauria; order Squamata; family Dipsadidae; genus Erythrolamprus; species Erythrolamprus reginae. Next base: position 16,458,048 of record NC_091956.1, on the reverse strand, counting down.
CCGCACTCAATGAAGAAATTTCCTGCATGGTTCTGACCACTCTATGGTCCCCGATTCATCAGCAGAGGCCTTGTTCTTCGCTCTTAACAAAATGAATGCATTTGTCTCATAGCCATGTGCGTCACCAGAGTAGCTCCTTCAGGCCTTCAGGCCTTATTAAGTTTATTCCTTTCCATCAAAACTCTTCTCTGAATCATTCCATTTTTAAAAAATTGCAGGCAATTAGGTCTGAATTCACCTGAATAGGACTTCCAATTTCCTGTAATTGATTAAGCTTTGTCATTTCCATTCTAGTGCTCTTTGGTCTTCCCACTATGTGCCTCAATTGCACATAACAGAGCTATCTGGAACATGTCATCCGTGGCTTCTCTCAAGCACAGAACACCATGCCAAGTCCTTTAAAATTTGCCCTTCCTTCCTTCCCTCCTTCCTTGTTTGTATTCATGAAGCTAGATTCCTTCCTTCCTTCCTTCCCTCCCTCCCTCACTGCCTGCCTCTTTCTTTCTTTCTTTCTTTCTTTCCTTTCTTTCCTTCCTTTCTTTGCTTCCTGATTCATCCCCTCCCTCCTTCCTTCCCTCCCTCCCTCCTTCTTTCCTTTTCTTCTACTTATATAGCTAGATTCCTTCCTTCCTTCCTTCCTTCCTTCCTGATTCACTCCTTCCTTCTTTCCTTCCATTTATATAGATTCCTTCCTTCTTTTCTTCCTGATTCACTCCTTCCTTCCTTCCTTCCTTCTTTCGTTCCCTTTCCTTCCTTTCTTTTCTTTCTTTTCTTCAATCCTTATCGCTAGATTCCTTCCTTCCTTCCCTTTCATTCCTTCTCTTTCTTTTCTTCAATTCATATAGCTAGATTCCATCCTTCCTTCCTTCCCTTCCCTTCCTTCCTTTTCCTTCTTTTCTCTAATTCATATAGCTAGATTCCTTCCTTCCTGATTCACTGCTTCCTTCTTTCCTTCTTTCGTTCCCTTTCCTTCTTTCCTTTTCTTTCTTTTCTTCAATCCTTATCGCTAGATTCCTTCCTTCCTTCCCTTTCATTCCTTCTCTTTCTTTTCTTCAATTCATATAGCTAGATTCCATCCTTCCTTCCTTCCCTTCCTTCCTTTTCCTTCTTTTCTCTAATCCAGTGGTCCCCAACGTTTTTTCCACCAGGGACCAGTTTCAGCAAGACAATTTTTCTATGGCCCGGTGGGGGCGGAAAGGGGTGTGGTTGGGGGCATGGGGGTGCTGGTCCTCCCCGCCCCTCTTTCCCGCCATCACCCTGTGGCCGGCAGAACCTGCCTCCCAAGCCCTCTTGCCCAGCGGGAGCTAATCGCTGGAGACAGGGGGTCAGGCTGGCCCTCCTGCCTCCCCCCAGCCAAAAATGCAAAAGCGCCCCGCGGCAGAAGCCAAAAGAGGCTTGAGCCTCTCGGTCCTTCCCGCCCCTCTGTCCTGTCCATCGTCCTGTGACCGGCAGAACCTGCCTCCCGAGGCCTCTTTCCCGGCGGGAGGCGAAGCGCTGGAGGGAGGGGGTGGCGGCATGAGGGCCGGCAGCTGCTGACTCCACGGACCGGTGCAACATGCCCCGCGGCCCGGTACTGGTCCGCGGCCCGGTGGTTGGGGACCCCTGCTCTAATCCATATAGCTAGATCCCTTCCTTCCTGATTCACTACTTCCTTCTTTCCTTCCTTTCTTTCTGCCTACCTGCCCGCCTGCTAGACTCCTTCCCTCTTTCCTCCCCCCTCCCTCTGGCCCTTGCTTTTGTATGGCACTCCAACTTCTAATTTTGGAGTGGCAAATGCCATCCAATATCAAAAGAACCAAAGAAACCAAAAACAGAACATTGTTCCACACACCTGAGGTCAACCTGCAAGTCTAAGCTGTACATAGACAAATCAAGACTCCAGTTCTCTGGAATGGAATAATGGAATGAGGAATAGAATAGAGGAGTGAAGAATGGAATGGAAAAGGACTAGGATGTGGACATGGACAAGAATGAGAAGAGGGGAGGAGAGGTATGATGCTATTTAATAAATATGCAAGCTTCATAATTTTTGTCGGCAACCTTACTAATAATACTTCAGATTTGGAGCCATTGGGAAAAGAAAAAGGAAGAAAATTGCAGGCATACCTGGTTGTTCTTGCAAATCCACACGCTGTTCCCTTGCAGCAGGGTGAAGATTTTGGTTTTGTAGCCTTTCAATTCCAGGTAGCCACTTTTTTCCGGAGGAACTGCCGTCCGTGCTCGAGAAATTGCCGGGAGGGATCCCAGAGCAGTAAAGAGGATGGTGACCCAGTTGTTCCGTTCTTCTAAAAATAAGCAAAACACAAAAAGATAATAATAATGACACACAATGATAAACATCCACACAGGCTGCCACCCACACACCCTTTACGCCTGTTGAAATACAAGGAGTCCTCTACCCACAACCACATTCAAGCCTGCCATTTCCGTTCCTGGGTCACTCTGGACACCAAGACCAACCCAAAAAAGAGAAGCCAGACACACCGGTAAAAGGCAAAGGCAGTTTATAGAATTCAAGAAAAACACAGGTAACAGAAAATGTCCTTACAAAGCAGGAAAAACATTGGAACTTCAAATATATCCACGAAGGCAATTGTCCATGCAGCAATACAGGATTCTTGCTGCCAAGACGAAGCTGTAGATAACAGATATCTACCTCCCACGGTTCTTCCAAACTGCTGGGCCACAAGCCAGGAACAGAGACGCCGAGATACAATGCAGGTTCACGTAACTCCAAACTGATAACACTCCACATGGCTTCAAGGTCTTGCCTGCCTTTTAAACCCTACTAAGGAGGACCACACCCAAGCCCAGCTGTTCCTAATTCAGTGTTGATAATACTTCTTTAATTGCTCCTTTCTTTGATCTGAACGTCTCTGTCGCATGTCAATGACGGCTTGTGCTTCATCACCTAATGACTCCAAGCTACTGGCTGGGGAGAGCCCCCCCCCCCGGGGCTCTCATGCTGTTCTCCTTCGTCCCATTCCTGACTTTCCTCTCCCCCGTCAGCCCCCTCCTCTTTGCTGTCATCCTCCTCCAGGCATGGAGCCAACAGAGACACAGCCGGTCCCCTGAGCAGCCTCAGGCTGAACCACAACAGTTCCTAAGCGAGACAGTTGTGAAGAGAGTTTGCCCCTTCCCCCCCATTCTTTTGCACAGTCACTAAAGGAATTGTCACAGTAGATCTATTAGTAAGTTGGTTGTGAAGTGAATTTGGCTTCTCCTATTGGTTCTGCTTGTCAGATCGTAAAATCACGTGATTTCCCCCGGGACACTGCAAACTGTTCTTGTGAAGCAAAACGATTCGGTGGTTAAAAAAGTGGGAACATGCTTGTTAAGTGAATCAGGTGGTTTTGTTGTGTGAGTCTTGTTGTGGCCCATCTGTGTCCCTCGCAGCTGGTCACGGATCCTGAGGATCTAGAGACGGGTGTGGGCTGGTACCCTAGGCCAATGTAACTGTCACAAGAGTCTAATAGCGAGGAGGTCAGAGAGCATGTGGTGTCAGAGGTTGAAAGCTAACCAGGGCTTTCTGCACTTCCCAAGGTGCACATGAGTGATTCAGGAAAAGAGGAGCAGCCTCTTCTTGATGCTAGGGTACACAGAGTTGTCAGAAGGCACGAATGGCTAAGCAAGAGGAATCTTAGCGTGAATAGATCTCTAGAACAATTGGCCACACCCTTTGGCTATTTAAGGTTGAGACCTGTGATGCTTTAGTGTGGAAGTCTATTTCTTAGGGGGAATCGTCGCTGGGACAGAAGAAGACTTGACTTATTTTTAAGGACTTTTCTTGCCACAGTCACGAACTGAATGAACGCTGTTGTTAAGTTAGCAATAAGATAGAAGATAGATAAACATCCAACCTTTCTTTAAAAGAACACAAATAATCATCTGTCTGCAAGGAATATCAATCCTTCCACTTCCCCACCATCCAGTCAGAGCTAAAGAAGCTTCCTGGGTTAGAAGTCTTCAAAGAATAGCAACAAAGTCCAGTTGCCTCTTGAAAAAGCAGCTTTGGGACAACCAAGAGTTGGTTGACTGAGAATCTCCATAGACATTTAAGATGGGTGGACTTCAACTCTCAGAATTCCCCCAGCCATTTGGGGGAATTTCCCCACCATCTGGTCAGAGCTGAAGAACATTAGAATGAAAAGATTAGAGTATTGAAGCCACTTGTGTCCTCTGCATCACCTGAGTAGTGCAAATCGGTATTGCACCTCTTGCAACTGCTGAATAGAATTCTTTATTGGGCAAGTGTGATTGCACACACAAGGACCATGTTGCAGACTGGAGACAGATAATGTTTTCTTCCTCCCCCCTCTGTTGACAGAGGGCTTTTCAATTCTCAATTTCTTTGGGGAAGTAGCCAATGTGATGGGAAGAACATCACATGCCAAAATTGATTACAGCTCCTTCACAATGTTACAAACACTGCACAATCTTGGCCTTCAGTGCTTGGTTTTGAGAGAACTGTCAGATTTACAGAATAAAGAAAATACTGATGCCATTATTAAGGGAAACAATGTATATAACTCTCCTCATTTATTCCTGAGGAGGAGGAGGAGGAGGAGGAGGAGGAAGAGGAGGAGGAAGAAGAGGAGGAGGAGGAGGAGGAGAAGAAGAAGAAGAAGAAAAAGAAGAAGAAGAAGTAGCAGTAGTAGTAGTAGTAGTAGTAGTAGTAGTAGTAGTAGTAGTAGTAGTAGTTTCTGTTTTATTTCTGTCCTGGGAATCTTCAAAATTTGACACCCCTGATTTGGGGGAAAAAAGAATCGAATACTATGCAGCCCGAAGTTAGAAATGAGCCTCACCTTCCTTTTCGGCCCTGAAGACAAATATTCGGTGTGCCGTCACCACTTCAAACTTGTTCTCTCCGTGCATCCGGACTGTAGCTATTGCAGATAAGAGAATGACGCCCTTGGAGTAGATGTCCTACATCAAAAGCAAAAAGATAAGTTTTTTTAAAAAAATATCTTTATTAAATATTTACTTATAAAAGTGAAAAAAGCATACGAAAAAAAACAGAAAAAAGAAAAGAAAAAAACACAAATAAAACATTCAAAAACAGACAAATATACAAAGTATATACAGTGGTATCTCTACCTAAGAACGCATCTACTTAAGAACTTTTCTAAATAAGAACCGGGTGTTCAAGATATTTTTTTGCCTCTTCTTAAGAACCACTTTCTACTTAAGAACCTGAGTCTGGAAAAATTTCCCAGAAAATTTGGGAGCGGCACGAAGGCCCAGCCAGTTTCCTGCCATTCCCCCTTTAGTCCCGGCCACCTCGGGCTTTTCTGGGCTGCCAGAGGAGCTTTTCAGTGGCTCTTAAGGAGGCTTTGGCAGTTCAGAGTGAACAAAGCATTTTCCTTTCTCTGGGCGCTTGGAGAGGAAATAAATCTCTGCCAGCGCCCAGAGAAAAGAAACACTCCCTTTGCTCTGGGCAGCCCAGAGCGAACGGAACATTTTCCTTTCTCTTGGCACCGCCTCAGTGTCCTTCTTTTTTTTTTAAGCCTTAAAGTTTTGGATTTTTTTGATTCCTCTCACCTCACCTTCTTCCATCGGCAGCGACTGTCCTCCTCCTCTTCTTCCTCCTCCTCCTCCTCCCACCCAAATTTAGAACTTTTATTTCTTTCCTAATGGGCTTGCACACATTATTTGCTTTTACTTTGATTCCTATGGGAAAAATTGTTTCTACTTACAAACTTTTCTACTTAAGAACCTGGTCATGGAACGAATTAAGTTCTTAAGTGGAGGTACTACTATATTACATATTGTATCAGAACTTTAGCATTTAACAATTAACATATACACCAGTTATCCAGCTGGTCCTTGTTCCTTACGGCCTATATCATTTTCAACCTTTATTATAAATTATATCTCACAGTTTACATAATTTACATTTCATTATGTTACTCATTCTGAATCAAATTGTTTTTCATCACTATAAATCAATGCATCGATAAATGTGTTTGACAATGGTTTGTCTACGTGTTTTATAATCATGGTTAAAGGATTGATAGTATTCCTAATGTATTTATTCGTTTTCCTTTTGAAGCGTGTAAGATAAGATTATTCACACACAAGGGTCCCTTCCAGGCGGGAGTTGCTACTTATAGCAGCGATCAGTGCACTTCCTGCATAGCTCTTCGTCCCCGGCGTGCGCGTATGTGTATCCAAGTGAGATTTTGCTTCTGCGCATGCGTAGGAAGCAAAATTTCACAAGGGGACACACATGCCCGTGAGATTTTAGCATTTTTTTTGCTTCCGCGCATGCACAGAAGCAAAAAAAATCACTGAAATATCGCACCCATGCACGTCCCCTCCTGAGATTTTGCTTCCTCACTCAGACGCACACAAACGCATGCATGCCATGGACACAGAGTTGTGTGCACAGTTCCATGTTCGCTACCGGAGCTATGGTGTGGCCCGTACTGGTAGCAACCTGCAACTGGTCCCTTCCGCAAAAGCTAACAGCGCTCACATAATTCGGGGAGCGTGGACAACATTTTACAATGGCCAGAACTGTTTCTGTTGGAGCTACGATTTCAGAAGGTAACCCAACCCAACAGACCAAGATATAAGAAGCTGACGTCTTCAAATGAACACAATGCAGCAGGAGTTCTTGAGAAAATGCATTTACTTTTCTGTGGCAAAAATTATCTTCTTTATTTACACTATTACCTTTACTCTATCTCACTACAGTGTTCCCTTGACTTTCGCGGGGGATGCGTTCCAAGACCACCCGCGAAAGTCGAATTTCCGTGAAGTAGAGATGCATAAGTAAATACATTATTTTTGGCTATGAACAGTATCACAAGCCATCCCTTAACACTTTAAACCCCTAAATTACAATTTCCCATTCCCTTAGCACCCATTTTAAAAAGTGGTATAGAAAATAAACCGCGACGTATTTTTTAATTAATATTGTTTTGAAAAACCGTGGTATAGACTTTTTGCGAAGTTCGGACCCGTGAAAATCAAGGGAACACTATACACACAAGCCACACTACAACTAGTCAACAACTACTATCAACCATTAGTATCATACCTATGCAAAGGTGTCTTACATTTTTATATATTTATCAACCAATCAGGTTGTAGCATATTTTGTTGACTCGCAATGATTCAGCATTCTTTATGTCTAATAGTCATTACAATGATTACAGTCCTTCCTCCTGTAGTGTGATATTATATCATGTTAGGCCTAATCCTGACAATTTCATGGGCCATCAATGCTTGCCGTAAGTTGAGGGCCACATGTAATGAAACCTTGATCAAACCTTGGAGCATTTGCAAAAGGGAGTTCTTGCAGAAATGCTTGGAATATTGCAAAATACTGACTTCGCTGAGACCTCTGGAGACCCCCAAAGGATACACATGAAAAAGAAATGGTGCCTTTGGTGTATGGGGAAATATTTTTCTGGACTGTCTACCTGGGTCTGTAGGTAAAAATGGCCTCCAGAAAACCCTCCAGGTGCTTAGACTACACTTTCTAGGTGACAAACCACATCAAACCACAAACCACACCGTAGTGTGTGGACAATCTGTTGCTTGAAATGAGGCAATTACTGTCCTGCAGATTTGTAAGTCCCCTCAGAGAGGGGCCCCTATAAATCTGTTGTTGTTGTTGTTGTTGTTATTATTATTAATAGAAAGAGCAACATGTTCAAAATCCATATAATGTGTGTTGTTTGTTTACAATTATTTTGACTAATATTCACCACAGTAATAATAATAGTATTCTCTAATTTTATTTATTTATTTATTTATTTATTTGATTGATTGATTGATTTGATTTGATTTGATTTGATTTGATTTGATTTGTATGCCGCCCCTCTCCGTAGACTCGGGGCGGCTCACAACAATAACAAAGACAATGTAAGAACAAATCTAATAATTTAAAAAACACTAAAAACCCCATTATTAAAAGCAAGCATACATACAAACATACCATGTATAAACTGTGTAGGCCCGGGGGAGATGTCTCAGTTCCCCCATGCCTGATGGCAGAGATGGGTCTTAAGAACTTTATGAAAGGCAAGGAGGGTGGGGGCAGTTCTGATCTCTGGGGGAAGTTGGTTCCAGAGGGTTGTGGCCGCCACAGAGAAGGCTTTTCTCCTGGGTCCCGCCAAACAACATTGTTTAGTCGACGGGACCTGGAGAAGGCCAATTCTGTGGGACCTAACCGGTCGCTGGGATTCGTGCGGCAGAATCTTATAATGACAGTGCTTTTCCCTCATAATATTAATATATATTTATTGTTCATACCATTCAAAATTAATAAGCTACAGTAATCAACCTTAATAATAAAATGAATCTTTCCCTTGTAATTTTAGAAGTTCTAACTCTTGTTAGGAGAAGACTCCTGCGAGTCCCTTGGACTGCAAGGCGATCCAACCGGTCAGTCTTAAAGGAGATCAATCTTGACTGCTCTTTAGAAGGCCAGATCCTGGAGAAGAAGCTCAAGTACTTTGGCCACCGAATGAGAAGGAAGGACTCACTGAAGAAGAGCCCAATGCTGCGAACGATTGAGGGCAAAAGAAGAAGGGGACGACAGAGAATGAGGTGGCTGGATGGAATCACTGAAGCAGTCAGTGTCAATTTAAATGGACTCCGGGGGATAGTAGAGAAGTGTTGTCCATGGGGTCGCAATGGTTTGGACATGACTTTGTGACCAACAACAAAATGAAGAATATCACCTCAGCATATCTCCACAGGGAATTGCATGCCAAAACATATAGATCCAGAGATAGGTTATATTTTCCCCTTGTGCCATCACTATGCTCAATGCCCAATCCTCACAGCATTGTATTATGTCTAAGGATATTGGCCAAGGTTATATGGCTGTAGCATTATTATTATCCTTCTCATCTTCTCTACTATTTCCTCTTATTAGCACTGTTCCATGTAAGCTGCGCGCGTAAGCGTGCATGCGCTCCAAAATACCCCCGCACGCACCCTTTTCCTCGGTCACGCACTCCCCATCCCCCTGCCAGCCCATGGGGGGGCGGGCAGGGAGGCGCGGGCAGGAGAAGGGAGCCGCGGCCACCCCTACCTCTCCATGGTGCCTCCGGCCCCCTCGCGCTCCTGGCCTCTCAGCCCTGCCCCCTGCCCGCTCCGACTCTCTTTCTCCTCCGCTGCAAGAGAGGTGGGGCAGGCGTTCTCCAGAGGCTGGCGGGCATGCGGGCCGGCGCACGCTCTCCCCATCTCCCTGCCTGCCTGCCCGCCCGGAACATTCAAAGTAAGAGAGAAGGGTTTTCTTATTTTGAATGTTCCGCGTCGGCTGGCAGGGAGATGGGGAGACCACACGCCGGCCCGCTCGCCCGACATTGTAAATCACTTTCGCCAGCCTCGGGAGAATGAGAGTGAGAGTGACAGAGCAAGATAGAGAGAAAGTGAGAAAGAGAGTGAGAGAGAAAGAGGGGGGAGAGAAAGAGATAGCAAGAGAGAGAGAACGAGAGAGAGAGAGAGTGAGAGAAAGAAAACAAGAGAGAGAAAGTGAGAAAAAGAGAGAGAGCAAGAGGGGGAGAGATAGAGAAAGAGAGAGAAGGAAGGAAAGAAAGAAAGAAAGAAAGAAAAAAGAGATGAGAGAGGAAGGAAGAGAGTGTGAGAGAGGGAGAAAGCAAGATAGAAAAAGTGAGAGAAAGAGAGAAAGAAAGAAAGAGATGAGAGAGGAAGGAAGAGAGTGAGAGAGAGGAAGAAAGCAAGATAGAGAAAGAGAGAGAAAGAGAGAAAGAAAGAAAGAAAGAAAGATGAGAAAGGAAGGAAGAGAGTGAGAGAGTGGAAGAAAGAGAGAGAGAGAAGAGTGGAAGGAAGAGAGAGAGAAATGATAGAAAAAAGGGGAGAAAAAAAGAGAAATGAGAAAATGATTTAGGCAGAGAATGACAGGAAAGAGATAGAAACAGAGAGAAGTGACTCTTGATTTAAAGCATATGGTAAAAGCACTTAAATAATAACAGAGGAAAAAACCCAGCCCTCACCTGTTTTTATTAATAGTTTTGCTGGTTGTTTTAGTTTTAATAGTAATGGATTTTGGTTTTTTAAAATTATT
>NC_091956.1:16385500-16443000 GCF_031021105.1 Erythrolamprus reginae | reverse complement strand
ATAAAATAAAATATAATAAAATATAATAAAATATAATAAAATAAAATAAATAATAAAATAATAAAATAAAACAAAATAAAAATATTTAAAAAAAAATAAAAAAAAATAAGATAAAATAAAATATTATAATCATTATAATGGACTCTTTTTGGTTACGTACCCTTGAGGGGAGAGTTTATCCAGCCAACCTTCCTTAAACTTCTTCGCTGCTGGAGCGTAAAAGCAGGCATAAGGTGTGATTGTGTCTTTGCAGCCAGGGATTAATTCATCACCGCAAACAGCCGGGGAAGAAAACATCTGGTCTTTCACATCGACATCAAGACTCCCACTTTTGAATTCTCCGAGGCCCTTTGTCGGTTTATACTTTCCTCTCCAAGCGTAGCGAGAACATTCTTTCAATAAAGAGGATTCGGCTTCGCCGACAAATCTGTTTGGAAAAGGATTCTGGTCCCTTTGGGATGTCAATTCAGAGTCTTTTGTGTTTTCGGAGGTTTTCTGATTTTGATTACTAGCAGCCAAACTAAAGAAGAAGAGGAAGAGGAAGAAGAAGAAAAGGTAAAGTTCCTACCAGCATCCCATTTGGCCTCCCGAGAGATGCTGGCACCTGGTGATTCCGCACACATGAATTACATCATAGGTCAGTAATGGTGATCTATTTTTTTTCTTGGGTGCCGAAAATGGGGGCACGTCCACACCAATAATTCAATGCCCATGCGCCACACCCCCATGCACATATGCATGTGATCCCCACACTGTTCCACTTATTATTATTATTATTATTATTATTATTATTATTATTATTATTATTATTTATTGGATTTGTATGCCGCCCCTCTCCGGAGACTTGGGGCGGCTAACAACAATAATAAAACTGTATACAAAATAATCCAATAGTAAAAACGATTAAAAACCCATTAATATAAAAACCAAACATACATACAGACATACCATGCATAAAATTGTAAAGGCCTTCACACTTTCACACACATGTGTGTACTACCCTTCATGCCCTGTTTTGGGCCTAGCAGGCCTCCCTGAAGCCTCCAAAGGCTGGAAACGGTCCATTTCTAGACTTCTAGTCGGTCCAGTAGGCCTGTTTTTCACCCTCCCCAGGCTCCAGAGAATTTTTTAGAGCCTGTGTAGGGCAAAACGGCCTCCCCACACCCTCTGATGCAGGAAACAGACCATTTTCCAACTTATGGTGGACCTGATAGGCCTGTTTTTTGCCCTCTCCAGGTTCCAATGACTTTCCTGGAAGCCTGGGGTGGGCAAAAACTGCCTCCCCACCAAGAGGCCTTCGAGGCCAAAAAAGCCCTCCCTGACCCTCCACACGAGCCCTGTATGTAACTGGCATCCAAAACAGGCCGCTTGGAAACTCCTGGGAGGGCAAGTAGGAGTGGGCAGGGCCAGCCAAAAAGTTGCATGCCCACTGGAGCTGAGCAAGAGCAACAGCTCGCATGCCTGCAAACATGGCTCCATGTGGAATCTGTGGCATCTGTGCCATAGGTTCATCATCACAGTCATAGGTTCTTGAAAAGGACTCCATGCATATTGACAGTGATGTAGTATGGACTTTGTATTTGCAATATAGGTTTCTGAATGCACAGATATGGGTCTTCTTCTATTTTATACTGAAAATAAATTAGCAATACAATAGATTTTTTTTCCAAATGTGTCGCTAATAATAATAATCACCTCGAGGCTCGACTACTGTAACGCTCTCTATATGGGGCTACCTTTGAAAAATGTTCGGAAACTTCAGATCATGCAGAATGCAGCTGTGAGAGCAATCATGGGCTTTCCCAAATATGCTCATGTTACACCAACACTCCGCAGTCTGCATTGGTTGCCGATCAGTTTCCGGACACAATACAAAGTGTTGGTTATGACCTATAAAGCCCTTCATGGCACCAGATTATCTCAGGGACTGCCTTCTGCTGCACGAATCCCAGCGACCAGTTAGGTCCCACAGAGTGGATCTTCTCCAGGTCCCATCAACTAAACAATGTCGCTTGGCGGGACCCAGGGGAAGAGCCTTCTCTGTGGTGGCCCCGGCCCTCTGGAACCAACTCCCCCCGAAGATTAGAATTGCCCCTACCCTCCTTGCCTTTCGTAAGCTTCTTAAAACCCACCTATGCCGTCAGGCATGGGGGAATTGAGATCCTCTTTCCCCCTAGGCCTTTACAATTCTATGCATGGTATGTATGTATGTATGGTTGGTTGTTTTATATTAATGGTTTTTTTAATCGTGTTTAGTATTAGATTACTATTGTACACTGTTTTATTGTTGCTGTTAGCCGCCCTGAGTCTCCGGAGAGGGGCGGCATACAAATCCAATAAATAAATAAGTAAATAAATAAATTTGCCATAAGCCTTAAACTTCAAGAAGAATCAAGGAGAGAAGCAACTTGGAATTAAGAAGAAATTGACTAACAGTTTCTAACAGTGAGCATAATTGACCAGTAGAAGAAGTTCCCTCCAGAAATTATGGGTGCAAGACTTCCTGGCCATATACAGCTTGGTCCAACTTTCTAAGAATTGTCCTTTGACTTCATTAAAGATCTAGTTTTGATTCTACCATCTCAGCCCCAACTAATTTTATTTGAAAGTCCTGCTTTGCCACCACTTTGCTTTTGTTTTGTTTTGGGTTTGTTTTTTTTTAAAAAACCTACTCCCTAGAAATCAAAGTCTCATTTCAGATGTTATAGATTTTCTGTGCAGTACCTGGTCTTAGCCAGCTGGAGAAAATCAATGATGGAAGTAAAACAGTGGAATTCTTCACTTACGCCTACAGAAACATCCAAGCTACTTCCAAAATTCTATAACTCACTCATTCCAGGGGGTCTGTTTGCTTCACCCATATATCTTATCAAATATTTTGCCCCCAAGAGGCAGTTCAGGGTTGACTCAAGAGGTGGGTTTCAGCAGGTTCCGAAGAATCAGTAGCGGAAATTTTGAGTAGTTCGGAGAACTGGTAGTGGAAATTTTGAGAATGCTACAGTTTTTTTAAAAAAAATTATGACCCATTAGTTTAGTTTAGTTTAGTTTATTTAGATTTGTATGCCGCCCCTCTCCGAAGACTCGGGGCGGCTAACAACAATTAAAAAAAACAATGTAACAAATCTAATATTAAAAAGTAATCTAAAAAACCCCAATTTAAGAGACCAATCATACCAACAAACATACCATGTATAAATTCTATAAGCCTACGGGGAAAGGAGAAAATTTTCAATTCCCCCATGCCTGACGACAAAGGTGGGTTTTAAGGAGCTTGCGAAAGGCAAGGAGGGTGGGGGCAGCTCTGATATCTGGGGGGAGCTGGTTCCAGAGGGTCGGGGCCGCCACAGAGAAGGCTCTTCTCCTGGGTCCCGCCAAATGACATTGTTTAGTCAACGGGACCCGGAGAAGGCCAACTCTGTGGGACCTAACTGGTCGCTGGGATTCGTGCGGCAGAAGGCGGTCCCGGAGATATTCTGGTCCGGTGCCATTAAGGGCTTTATAGGTCATAACCAACACTTTGAATTGTGACCGGAAACTGATCGGCAACCAATGCAGACTGCGGAGTGTTGGTGTAACGTGGGCATGCCTTGACCCATGTGCAATTTTGATTCACACAAATGTGTAATACGTTCCTCCGAAATAGATTTGGATTTTTTTTTTCTCCAATACCTGGTTCGGCTCAGCGTTCTTTTCTTCTCTTTATCTTCATCTAACACATCTGAAGATTCCTGGCTGTAGATTTCCTGTAGGAATAAATTCAGTGGGTGAGCAAATCAGAGAAATAAACATATTGAAGGCATTCGTCCCGGTCTTTAGATTTCGGTATTGCGTCTGCTTATTATTTCCACCTCTTATAAACAGAATTGTATAAAACAAGCCTTATTGATATACTGTGTCTTTTATTGGTAATGAGCAGTGCAAAATATAATTGACATTTGTATGTGAGCTGATCTTTGTATTATCTGCAAAGTAAACATCTAAGCAAGTAGATTGGCAAATCAAAGCAAGGAAGGAAGGAAGGAAAAGAGGAAAAGAAAGAGAAAAAGGGAGGGAGGGAGAAAGAAAGAAAGAAAGAAAGATAGATAGATAGATAGATAGATAGATAGATAGATAGATAGATAGATAGATAGATGATGGATGGATAGAAGATAGATGGATGGATAGTAGATAGATAGATAGATAGATAGATAGATAGATAGATAGATAGATAGATAGATAGATAGATAGATTTATTTATTTATTAGATTTGTATGCCGCCCCTCTCCGTAGACTCAGGGCGGCTCACAACAATAAGAAAGACAATGTACGAATAAATCTAATAATTTAAAAAACAGTAAAAACCCCATTATTACAAGCAAACATACACACAAGCATACCATGTATAAACTGTCTAGGCCCAGGGGAGATATCTCAGTTTCCCCATGCCGGACGGCAGAGATGTGTCTTAAGAACTTCAGATAGATAGATAGATAGATAGATAGATAGATAGATAGATAGATAGATAGATAGATAGATAGATAGATAGATAGATAGAGACAGACAGACAGACAGACAGACAGACAGACAGACAGACAGACAGACAGACAGATTGATTGATTCTGGATGGTAACCCTGCTGTTCTGTTCAGGCTATTTGACCCAAAATGAAATTTGAGGTCCTGTAAACAAAATTTCCTGCATATCTGAAACTTGCAATTTATTTATTTATTGGATTTGTATGCCACCCCTATCCGGAGACTTTGCATTATTTGAGGGGTTCTTTCTATGAGTGGGGGGTTGTTTTTTTGGTTTAGTTTTTGCTGGGCGCAATTACTATACACTTGTACTGCTGCGGGTTTATTTGACCTGGACTAATAAAATGTTGATTTTAGCTACTGTGTTTTTTTGAATGCCTATTGCATTAATAAACTACATGTGAACATTTTTCATTTGTTTATGATCAAGCATGTTCACGTATAGTTTACTAATGCAATAGGTATTCAAAAAAACACTTACAGTAGCTAAAATCAACATTTTATTAGCCCGGGTCAAATAGACTCGGAGCATAACTGTACCCAAGTAGCCCAGATCACCTGGTGTAAACACCATAGTTGTAAAAGCTTCCTCTTAAACAGGACACATTCAGCCTTTGGAAGGATGTCCCTTATCTTGTCTTAGACAGGAGCAACAATCTCTCCTCCAAGATCTCAGCATCTGACCTAAGACTAAGGTGAGGTATTCTGGAGTAGGAGGGGAACACCTACTTCTTCTGTTTTACATACAACCAGGACAACATGTAGGCCTTGCCCACGGAGTCCACATGAAGGGCGCGTGGCCAATGGAAGGAGGAAACACAGAAGAGGAAGTACTCCCCACAGTTTCACTTCGAGTCACTGAAACCCACAGTGATATTTCCCTTATTCCTGATTTGTTGACAGCCTCTCGTTCGCTCACATTGTGCCATCTCAGGGTGGCCAGGCTGAACAGGGGAAGCGGTGAAGAACCACAAAAATGCATGAGGTCATGGACGGGTGGTGGTTACGTTTGTAGACGTTTTGTGGGTTCCAACACTGAGGTCTCTATTCTTAAGTGTTCTTCTCATCTGTTATCACACTCAAATCAAGCAGGAAACATATTGGCGTGTTAATGACATTTTAAGTCACCGTGAATAGAAGGACTCTGCTTGTGACAATTTATTTAATTTTTTTTTTTTTGCACTCAGCGCCCAAACCAATGCGCTCGCTTAATCATCACCCAGGGAATTTGAAACATATCTAGGTTTTCCTAGCATCTCCTTTTTTAAAAAAAAAAACCTTTATTGATTTATACAAAAAGGAGTAAAACAGGGGGAAAGGGGGATGGGAGTACAGAAAAGAGAAGTGGGAGGGGAGTGGGGTAAACAGTATTGTTATATCACAGCTTATATATATTATTGTATACACATTCCAAGTATTTGTCCATATGTAAATATTTCGTATTCAGAATTCTTATTTGAATAATCTTACAGCTGTAATATTTGATAATCCAACAGTAATGTGAAAAGAGAAGGGGTAGAAAGGGAAAAAAGGGAGAAAGAAAGAGAGGAGAAAGAAAGAGGAAAGAGATAGAGAGAGGAGAAGTAGTACCTGCAAGCAAGCAGGCGTTTGGATTGTGACGACTTAGATGGATTATATTTGTTGTTTTTGTTAGTGAAACTTAATCGTAGGTTGTAATATTAGTATTTTTCTAATAATTATCAAGTGGATTGAACTCAGAGAGGGATTGTATTGGTTTTGGTCCGATTTTTGATTATACATATCTTTATTTTGGTTTATATTAAGCGATTTTGGTTATTTTTCGCTTTGTCATCTTTAGAGTTGGATAGCCATCTGAACCATTTCTCCCAAGACTTGTAGAACTCTGAATCATTTTTGTTTTGAATTTCCATTGTTAATTTTGTTAGTTCGGCACATTCCATAATTTTACTAATGATGGTTAGATTTGTCCTAGCATCTCCTTATCACAGGGGTGAAATCCAGCAAGTTCTAACAGGTTCTGGAAAACCGGTAGCGGAAATTTTGAGTAGTGCAGAGAACTGGCAAATACCATCTCTGGCTTGCCTTCAGAAGTTGTGAGTGCTCCATCACTGAAGGCTTTTAAGAAGAGACTAGACAGCATAATAAAAAGCAGAGGCATCACCCTGCCAACAAAAGCGCATAGAATCAAGGTTATGGTTTTCCCAGTTGCAATGTATGGCTGTGAAAGTGGGACCATAAAAAGGCTGAGCCCCAAAGAATGGAGGACTTTGAACTCTGGTGCTAAGTCCTAAATCCCTTGGACTGCAAGGCGATCCAACAAGTCAGTCCTGGAGGAGATCAACCCTGACTGCTCTTTAGAAGGCCAGATCCAGAAGATGGAACTCAAATACTTTGGCCACTTAATGAGAAGGAAGGTTTCACTGCAGAAGAATCTAATGCTGGGAACGATTGAGGGCAAGGCTGGATGGAGTCACTGAAGTAGTCTACATGAGCGTAAATGGACCCCAGAAGATGGGAGAGAACAGGAAGGCCTGGAAGAATGAAGTCCACGGGGTCACAATGGGTCTGACACAACTTTGCAACCAACAACAACAGCAACAACAAATATATTCAATTTGTGATGTCTGGTTGAACTTTCTTTGTGTATTTTACTATGTGTATATAGATTTATACCCACTAAAACCCTCATTGTGTATTGGACTAACTAACTAAATAAATAAAAGATCAGAAGCAACGTGAGGAAATATTATTTGACTGAAAGAGTGGTAGATGCTGGGAACATATTTCCAGCAGACATGGTTGGTAAATCCACAGAAACTGAATTTAAATATGCCTGGGATAAACATAGATCCATCCTAAAATAAAATACAGGAAATAGTATATGGAAATGGACCATGAGGTCTTTTTCTGCAATCAATGTTCTATGTTTCTATGTTTCTATGAATGTTATGATGTATTTCAGCACCCAGGGTATTTTTTGCCTTAAGAAAGGGGGTGTTGTTAAAATGCATGCTGCAAGGAAATCATGAAAAAAGGAAGCGGAATGGCCAACCTACACATGTTCTTCTAAAAAAATGTTTCTGACAAGTAATGTGCACCAGGAGTACAAATATTGGCAGGGATGGCTTTGTTTTGGTTTCGGTTTTGCCAGAACATCTCTTGAAATGAGAGAATGAGAAAAAACAAAGATTGTATTGTGGTTCAGCCTGAGTCAGATGAAAGACCAGCTGCATCTCTGCTGGCTCCATGCCCGGGGGAGGATGAGAGCGGAGAGGAAAGTGACGAGGAAGAAAGGCCTGGGAGCCCTGGGGAGGGGCTCTCTCAAGCCAGTAGCTTGGAGTCTCTGGGGTCACTGGAGTCATTGGATGACGAAGCACAAGCTGTCATTAGTATGCGACAGAGACGCATAGATCAAAGGAGGAATCAATTGAAGAAATATTATCAGTATTGAATGAGGAACACCAGGGGGTTGGGTGTGGTCCTCATTAGCAGGGAAGGGTTTATAAGGCAGGCAAACTCTTTCGGCAGTGTGGAGTGTTATCAGAGTGGAGTTGCTGTTATCTGCATTGTCTCAGCGTTTCTGTTCCTGGCTCGTGGCCCAGCAGTCTTGAAGACCCGTGGGAGGTGTATGTCTGTTATCTCAACAGCCTCGTCTTGGCATCAAGGATCCTGTGTTTCTGTATGAACAATTGCCTTCATGTATCTATTTGGAGTTCCAGTGTTTTCCTGATTTGTAAGGACATTTTCTGTTGGCTTCTTTTCTCTTTACCATTATAAAACTGTGTTTGGATTCTACCGGTGTGTCAGGCTTATCTTTTTGGGTTGGTCATAGCTTCCGGAGTGACCCAGACAGAAGAGATTGGTGCAAAAATATTAGGTGGTAAAAATGTGGAAAAAAATATTGTTAGATGGCGCAACTACCGGTAGCTAAAGTTTTGCAGGGTTTCAGATATGATTTTCTAATTCTTCAGGAAATCTTCAATGCAGGAACCATAATTAAGCTCAAAAATTGACGTTCTCTCTCTTCTCCCTCTCTCTTTCTCCCTCCCTCCCTCCATCTTCTCCTCTTTCTTTCCCTTTCTCCCTCTCCCACACATTCAACCATTTCACTATTATTGGAATGTAACGTAGTAAATGACTCACCATGTCTTCCAGAGAATTCATAAGGAAGGTCTCACCATAGGGAGAAATGGGGGGAAGCTTTTCTTCAGCTGGTTCTCCTGAAAAAATAAAACAGTCACGATCACTGTGTCATCCTGTATCACTAACACCTGTTCCTTTGTGACTAAATATCAGTTCTGACCTGCAGAAAAATCCTGGCTTGCAAATGGTTGGCCAATCTGTTTTGGAAAGCCTACACAAATGGAACAATCACAACTTTCTTTCTTTCTTTCTTTCTTTCTTCCTTCTTTCCTTCATTCCTTCATTCATTTATTTATTAGATTTGTATGCCGCCCCTCTCCGTAGCCTCGGGGCGGCTCACAACACAATAAAAACAGTTCATGACAAATCTAATAATTTACAATTTAAAATATTTAAAAATCCCATTATTAAACAGACATACATACAAGCATACCATACATAAATTGCATAGGCCTGGGGGAGATATCTCAGTTCACCCATGCCTGACGACAAAGGTGGGTTTTAAGGAGTTTACGAACGGCAAGGAGGGCAGGGGCAGTTCTAATCTCTGGGGGGAGCTGGTTCCAGAGAGTTGGGGCCACCACAGAGAAGGCTCTTCCCCTGGGGCCCGCCAACCGACATTGTTTAGTTGACGGGACCCGGAGAAGGCCCACTCTGTGGGACCTAATCGGTCACTGGGATTCGTGCGGCAGAAGGCAGTCTCGGAGATACTCCTGAAAGCAAGTTGTCCTACTGGTTTTATGAATTCTCACCTTTAGGAAACTTCTCCTTAGTTCGAGGCTGCTTCTCACCTTTGTTAGTTTCCCACCATTGTCTTTTGTCTCATCTTTTGGTGCTTTAGAACAGTGTTTCCCAACCGTGGCAACTTGAAGATATTTGGACTTCAACTCCCAGAATTCCACAGCCAGCGAATGCTGGCTGGGGAATTCTGGGAGTTGAAGTCCAGATATCTTCAAGTTGCCAAGGTTGGGAAACAGTGCTTTAGAAAATATACTGAAGATCTTTAACATACCATCCCAGTATACTAGTTAAGCTGGCTATTTTAAAACTTGCACCATGCTTTCTTTTTGGACATAGATAAGATGCAATATATATTGCTCAAAAAAATAAACGGAACACTCAAATAACACATCCTAGATCTGAATGAATGAAATATTTTCACTGAATATTTCACTTTCACAACTATTCCATTTGCACAACAGCATGTGGAATTGACTGTCAATCAGTGTTGCTTCCTAAGTGAACAGTTTGATTTCACAGAAGTTTGATTTACTTGGAGTTATATTCTGTTGTCTAAGTGTTCCCTTTATTTTTTTGAGTAGTGTAGTTTGACTCCCTCTTCTTTGTGGCAAGCCTTGAGATATTGGCAGACTGCTATCATGTCTCCCCTGGTCCTTCTTTTCATTAGACTAAAAATACCCAATTCCTACAACTGTTCTTCGTACGTTTTAGCCTCCAGTCCCCTAATCATTATTGTTGCTCTTCTCTGATAATAGGATAATCAGAACTGCAGAACAAATGATCACTGCAAACTTGCTTTCCATTGAGAACTGTATACGGAGAGGGGCAGCATACAAATCTAATTAATAATCATCATCATCATAATAATCATAATCATAATCATAATCATAATCATAATCATAATCATAATCATAATCATAATCATAATCATAATCATAATAATAATAATAATAATAATAATAATGCCCGAGTCAAAAAGAAGGCCGTGAAAATATTTACAGACTCCTCACATCCTGGACATAAATTGTTTCAACTCCCACCCTCAAAATGATGCTATAGAGCACTGCACACCAAGACAAGTAGACACAAGGACTAGTGATGGGTGAACCCAACGGTGTTCGAGTTTGGCAACTTCGGACAAACTTTACGCAAAATTCCGCTGAACCTGAACCGAACCCGAACTGGAACCCGAATGGGGAATCCCTCCCATGAAGAGATTCCGGGGGCGGAGCTTTGATGTCACAGCAGGTTGCTAAGGACACCAAGGTGATCACTTCCTGGACTCCATGGAATCCAGGAAGTGATCACCTTGGCGTCCTTAGCAACCTGCCGGTGACATCAAAGCTCCAAATGCTGAACACGACCCCGAACTTTGCCCGAAGTTTGAAAAAATTTCAGGTTCATGTTCGGCATACCGAACACCGCAAAATTCGGTATGGACCCGAATTGTGCGGGTTCAGTTCGCCCATCACTAACAAGGACAGTTTTTCTCCTGAATGCCATCACTCTGCTAAACAAATAATTCCCTCACCACTGCCAAACTATTCACTAAGGCTGTATTACTATTGCTATTGGTTTTTCTCATCGTTCCCATCACCCATCTCCTCCCACTTATGACTGTAACTTGTTGCTTGAATCCTTACGATTTATATTAATATTGATTGTTTCTTGATAGCTTATTCATACTCTGTGTCAATTATTAAATTTTGTACCTCGTGATTCTTGACAAATATACCTTTTGTTTTAGGTACACTGAGAGCGTATGCACCAAAGACAAATTCCTTGTGTGTCCAATCACATTTGGCCAATAAAAAATGCTATGCTATGCTATTCTCTTTTCAGAATAGTGCTCCAGTCTAATATAGAATATTAGAATATTGAAAGTCCTAAATTTGGCACATTCCAGGAAAAGTAATTGCAATTATGAATTTGGCTTTAAAAGAAAGTTTAAGTATTTTTGAAAACAACATGAATTTTCTAGGCCTTTTGGACTTCTTCAATGTTGACATGTTATATTTATGGCTGCCATTGCTCTGTATAGATCTGCTATTACTTGCAAAATATAAATGAGTTGATTCTGGAGACAGATTATTAATAGATGATCCCAATGAAATATCATAACGTTTTACTAAAACTGCCCTGTGAACGTATTTTTCCCTTAAAGTCACACGGGAGAAAACTTTAGACCCACATGACACGTGCTATTGTTTTATACTTTTTCTTTTTGCCCCTTTTAAATCTTTCCCTTTCTTTTTGTCGAAAAACAAAGTCGTTAAAAAATAAATAAATCCATACCTCCGTGCTTGAAGTCGCAAGCGAAATAAAGCGATGTTGAATTGCAGACAAGCAACGTGTCAGATTTCAGATCGGCGGGGCAAAGCTGTTGAAACTTGCCCTTAACTCTTAATTAGGTGAACTCAAAACCCAGCAAGCTGTTACTGTGCATATTTATAATCAGATCTATCTCACTGCAGCAAGGGCTGTATTGACTTTACCTGCCGAGGCTGTCCATATTTGCAATACAGAAAATTTGACTCTTACAAACTAATCCCAGAGGCAAAGATGCCCTCAAAAAGGAAGGGGAGATTTTTGCCCAGAGTTTATCTATTCCTACAAACCACAAGGCTAACTGAGAACAAGGGGCCCAATCTTGAAGACAGTTATGATCTGGATAACTGAGAATCTCTATAAACTTTTAGCTATGGAATTTGGGACGAAGCCCCCTTCAAATGGTATGGGAGCAGAAACAGGTTTCCAGAAAAATTAAAAGAATGCAGGAATCATAAGCACTACTTAGATGACCCTGAGGTCTCAATGACTCCCTAAAATACAAATGACCAGCTGTCTGCAAGCAATATCATATCATATCATAATATATAATGTAATGTAATGTAATGTAATGTAATGTAATATAATAATATAATATAATATAATATAATATAATATAATATAATATAATATAATATAATATAATATAATATAATATAATATAATATAATATAATATAATATAATATAATATAATATAATATAATATAATATAATATAATATAATATAATATAATATAATATAGCATAGCATACAATGAATGCAATGCAATGCAATACAAAACAATACCTTGTCATTCTTCTAGTCCAACCCCCTTCTTAGGCAGGAAACCCTACACTACTTCTGTGTAGGGTTTACAAATTCCCCACCATTCCCTATCACTATAGAGCTTCGGTGGTGCAGTGGTTAAGAGTGCAGTACTGCAAGCTACTTCTGGTGGTTACCAGCTGCCAGCAGTTTGGCAGATCAAATCTCAGTTGGCTCAAGATTGATTCAGCCTTCTGTCCTTCCAAGGTCGGTAAAATGAGGTCCCAGATTGTTGGGGGCAATATGTTTACTCTCTGTAAACCACTTAGAGAGTGCTGCAAAGCACTGTGAAGCAGTTGATAAATCTTAATGCTATTGCTATTGCTATCTAGTCAGAGTTGAAGAAACTTTTGGGATGAGAAGCAAAACGTCTTCAAGAAAAACAGGGCGAGTCTGGAGAAAAGAAGGACTAGAGGGGACATAATAGCAATACAGTGTTCCCTCGATTTTCGCGGGTTCGAATTTCACGAAAAGTCTATACAGTGGTACCTCATGATACGAACTTAATTGGTTCCAGGAGGAGGTTTGTAAGGTGAAAAGTTCGTAAGATGAAACAATGTTTCCCATAGGAATCAATGTAAAAGCAAATAATGCCTGCAAATCCTTCAGGAAAATCCCAAACTTTAGAAGGGAGGCGAACAGAGGGCAGGGAGGAGCAGCTAAAGGGGGCGGGTGGAAGAAGCAAGGCTAGGCTAAAGGGTGAGTGGGAAGGAAGAAAGGCAAGGGGGGCGCCCCTCCCTTTTCTTTCTTCAAACGACACTGTTTCAGTGCCTGTGCAAGCACGCTGCTCTCCTACTTTTTTAAATGCAAACTCTTTCCCCCTTCAAGCCGCCCCTCCCTTTTCTTTCTTCAAAAAAGGGGGGGAAAAGAAACCCCTTCATCCCAGCAGCAGCGGCTTGGGTTCGTAAGGTGAAAATAGTTCGGAAGAAGAGGCAAAAAAATCTTAAACTCCGGGTTCGTATCTCGAAAAGTTCGTTAGAAGAGGCGTTCGTAAGAAGAGGTACCACTGTACCACGGTTTTTCAAAAATATTAATTAAAAAATACTTCACGGTTTTTTTCCCTATGCAACCGTTTTTCCCACCTGATGATGTCATATGTCATCGCCAAACTTTTATCTGCCTTTAATAAATATTTTTTTTAATAAACTTTAATAAATAAACATGGTGAGTAATAATCTAAATGGCTGCTAATGGAATGGGAAATTGCAATTTAGGGGTTTAAAGTGTTAAGGGAAGGTTTGTGATACTGTTCATAGCCAAAAATAGTGTATTTACTTCCGCATCTCTACTTCGCGGAAATTCGACTTTCGAGGGCGGTCTTGGAACGCATCCCCCGCAAAAAGCGAGGGAACACTGTATTCCAATATTTGCAGGGTTGCTACAACGAAGAAGGGGTCAACTTATTTTCTAAACCACCAGAGGGCAGGACAAGAAAACCATGGATGGAAACAAATCAAGGCGAGAAGCAACTTGGAATTAAGGAGAAACTTCCAATTAACCAGTGGAACGGCTTGCCTCCAGAAGTTGCGGATGCTTCGTCACTGGAGGTTTTTAAGAAGAGACTGGAGAATCACTTGTTCTAAAAAGTGTCTCCTGCTTGAGCAGGGAGCTGGATTGGAAGATCTCTCAATGTCCCTTCCAGATCTATTCCGATGGATTGATAGAATCCCCCTCCCATCGAAGTCAGTTCTGTCTGGCATTTCTTAGCAACAAGATAGAAGCTGCTGAGAAGGTGCATTTTATTCTGCCAAGCTAGACTAGCCAGTATGATTTCCTGCTAATCCCCATTCCGCCGGCTAACCAAGTCTGAACCTGCTGAAGCTTTCTTTGAAATCAGCCGGAGCCAATTGCTGTACTCGCTCTATAATTGTGATGTTAGCAAAATTCAAGCAGCAGCCAATTTGAAAACTTTGCATTCGATTCCATTTGAATCCAGCAACTACATTGGTGGGAAGTTTATATTATACACAGTAATGGAATAGTAATACACAATGGGCTGCTGCCTCCACAGAGGTGGGGGGCACACACTGTGGGGGTAGTAAGTTTATGCACTATTTATTCAATACTTCATAGTATTTTAATTGTCCTTCCTTCTCAAGTACCTGAATATGATACTTAATTACTTTTAAATTGGAAATACAGTGATCCCTCGCTCGTTGCGAGGGTTCCGTTCCAGGACCCCCCGCAACGAGCGGGTTTTCGCGAAGTAGCGCTGCGGAAGTAAAAACACCATCTGCGCATGTGCAGATGGTGTTTTTACTCCCACAGCGCTAGCGAGGAGCGGAAGATTGGGGGCGGCGCGGCTGTTTGCCGCCGGCATGGAGGGCTTCCTAGCAGCCCCCCAAACCCGGGTTGGGGGTCCGGGGGGCGCTGGCTCTCGGCGCTTTCGAGCTGAGTCCGGGAGCAAATTCGCTCCCGGACTCAGCTCGAAAGCGCCGAGAACGAACGGCAAGGAACGGCTTTTCCACGCCGTTCATTCTCGCCGCTTTCGAGCTGAATCCGGGAGCGAATTCGCTCCCGGACTCAGCTCGAAAGCACCGAGAATGAACGGCGTGGGCGGGCGAAGGGCGGGTGGCAGCGAGGAGTTTGCGTGGGCGGTGGGGAAACTCCTCGCTGACGCCAGCAAGAGGGGGAAGACTCAGGGAAGCCGCCCAGCAGCTGATCTCCCGGTTGCCATCTACGCATGCGTGCCCACGGGCACGCATGCGTAGATGGTATTTTGACTTCCGGGTTGAAAAATAGCGAAGTACCCTGTTCGCAATGGTTGGGGACGCAATAAACGGGGGATCACTGTAATTAAATTAGAGGGTTGGAGCCACCACAGAGAAGGCGGGACCCAGGGGAAGAGCCTTCTCTGTGGTGGCTCCGACCCTCTGGAACCAGCTCCCCCCAGAGATTAGGATTGCCCCCACCCTCCTTGCCTTTCGGAAACTCCTTAAAACCCACCTCTGCCGTCAGGCATGGGGAATTGAAACATCTCCCCCTTGCCCATGTAGTTTTTGTGTATGATTCGATTGTGTGCTTGTTTTTTATATATTGGGGCTCTTTTGGATTTTTTAACTTAAAACTGTAATTTAGATTGCGAAATATTAGATTTGTTACTATGTTTTGTTTACCATTGTTGTGAGCCGCCCCGAGTCTACGGATAAATCTAATCTAATCTAAATCTAATCTAATCTAAATAGTATGTTTTTACTCATAAACGCTTTAATCATTTTAATAATTCTCTAGAACTGAACTTCTATAGCAATGAAAGATAATCGAGCTACTTGCCTAATCTGTTATCATACTGAACCATGTGGTTTCAGTACAAAACCTTAAAATGTTACTGTGCTCCTCAACAAATAATGCTGTCTGTCATTTGCCCTTTTTGTGGCTATTCAAATAATGGGACTTAATCAATTGAAAAAGAGTCCAAGCACCTATCTGAAAACTTACCTTGGTCGGTAAGCCACTCCCACTCAGTCAAATGACCTATAAGCCATCCTGGGTCACATGACCATCAAGCCACACCCACAAAATAAGCCACTTCCATAGTGTGGCAGTAAAAATTTTGGCAGCCCATCACTGACTATACAGTACATTTTTCTACCTAGAAGTCCATGTTTCTCAACCTTAGTGACTTAGTGCAAATATGTGGAATGCATGCGGAAGAAAAGGACCTACTAAGAACAGTGGTGGCAAACCTATGATGATGATGATGATGATGATAATGAGGAGGAGGAGGAGGAAGAAGAAGAACTATGGACTCTTTGGCATTTGCCCAGGTTCACCTGGTGCACCAGTTGAGGCCCTATCTGGACCGGGACTCACTGCTCACAATTACTCATGCCCTCATCACCTCAAGGCTCGACTACTGTAACGCTCTCTACATGGGGCTACCTCTGAAAAGTGTTCGGAAACTTCAGATCGTGCAGAATGCAGCTGCGAGAGCAATCATGGGCTTCCCCAGGTATGCCCATGTTTCACTAACACTCCGCAGTCTGCATTGGTTGCCGATCAGTTTTCGGTCACAATTCAAAGTGTTGGTATGGCCTATAAAGCCCTTAATGGCACCGGACCAGAATATCTCCGGGACTGCCTTCTGCCGCACGAATCCCAGCGACTGGTTAGGTCCCACAGAGTTGGCCTTCTCCGGGTCCCGTCGACTAAACAATGTCATTTAGCGGGACCCAGGGGAAGAGCCTTCTCTGTGGCGGCCCCGGCCCTCTGGAACCAACTCCCCCCAGAGATCAGAATTGCCCCCACCCTCCTTGCATTTCGTAAACTTCTTAAAACCCACCTCTGCCGTCAGGCATGGGAATTGAAATATCTTCCCCGGGCCTATATAATTTTTGTATGGTGTGTTGTGTGCATGTTTTTTGAATTATGGGTTTTTAACTTCGTATTATTAGATTTGTATTGTACATTGTTTCTATTACTGCTGTGAGCCGACCCGAGTCTGCGGAGAGGGGCGGCATACAAATTAAATAGAGAGAGAGAGAGAGGGAGGGAGGGAGGGAGAGAGAGGGAAGGAAGGAAGGAAAGAAGGAAAGAAAGAAAGAAAGAAAGAAAGAAAGAAAGAAAGAAAGAAATTCATTCTCTGATTTTGGCTGTTTTGTTGCAGATTTTTCATTACTAAACTTGTATATAAGTTCTAGCACAGATGATATTACTTAGTTGCGTCAAGAGACACCTTCAAGAAAACCACCAAGTTCAGAGAGCACCAAGGACCACAAAGTTCTACCCAGAGCTAAATATATATTTTTCTATCATGGTAAATCAAAATTTACACATTTCCTTTGCAAGAAAAAAAAGCATTAGTCTTCCAATGATGGAAGGATGGGTGATTTCTACCAGGAATAAATCCACCATCACTAGCCACCCTTTTTTACCCTGAAAATGGTCCTAATCATGGTTTCATAACTAGGCCAGATCTATTCTACCCGTTGAAAACATTACTTCCTTCTTTTTTTTAAAAAAATTATAAGATGTTCTACCTTTGCATCTGGACAGGGAGTCACTTCTCACAGTCACTTACACCCTTATCACCTAGAGATTGGAATACCGCAATGCTCTCTACATGGGGCTGCCTTTGGAGAGGGTTCAGAGATTGCAAATTGTAGAAAATGTAGCTGCATGAGCTATTGTGGGGCTCCCAAGATCTGCCCACTCTGTGAGATGAATTGGTTGCTAATTGGTCTCCAGGCACAATTCAAAGTGCTGATTATGACTTACAAAGCCCTCCATGGCCTAAGACCAGATTATCTTCGGGACTGTCTTCTGCCTCATGTACCCCAGTGGCCAGTTAGGTCCCACAGAGTCGGCCTTCTCCAGATCCCGTCGGCCAGACAATGTGGGGGAAGAGACTTCTCTGTGGTGGCCTCGGCCCTCTGGAACGAACTCCCTCCGGAGATACGTACCACCCCCTCCCTCCTGGTCTTTCGTAAAGCTCTGAAGACCTACCTCTGCCGGCAAGCATGGGAGCCATGGGTGACAAAAGTGTCTCCAGCTGATGTTGAATAATTGAATAGGATGAATGTGAATGATGGCATTGGGGTTTTTAGGGTTTTATTAATTTTCCATAATTCTTTTTAAAGGTAATTAGATTTCCCCATGTATACTGTTTGCATTTATAATGCTGTATGCTGCCGTAAGATGTTCCAAGAAAGGCAGCAGAGAAGTCTTATTAATTAATTAATTTATTTATTTATTAAATCTATAAAAGCCTTTCTTTGTAATTACAGCCTTGCAGGACCAATCCAATCATACTTGGCCAATAAAAAAATGTATTTATTTATTTATTTTATGTATTAATTAGATTTGTATGCCGCCCCTCTCCGCAGACTCGGGGTGGCTAACAACAACAGTGAAACATCATATAACAAATCTAATATTTAAAATAATTTAAAAGACCCTAATTTAAACGACAACCAAACATACACACAAACATACCATTCATAAATTGTATAAGCCTAGGGGGAAGGGCATATCTCAGGTCCCCCATGCCTGACAACAGAGGTGGGTTGCGAAAGGCGAGGAGGGTGGGGGCAATTCTGATCTCTGGGGGGAGTTGGTTCCAGAGGGTCTGGGCCGCCACAGAGAAGGCTCTTCCCCTGGGTTCCGCCATATGACATTGTTTAGTCGACAGGATCAGGAGAAGGCCAACTCTGTGGGACCTAACTGGTTGCTGGGATTCGTGCGGCAGAAGGCGGTCCCAGAGAAATTCTATTCTATTCTATTCTATTCTATTCTATTCTATTCTACTCTATTCTAGTCTATTCCATTCCATTCCATTCTATTCTATTTTGACATTCTAAATTCCCAAAGTAAGACACTTGAGATCACCTTTCAAGTATGAATTAAATCAGTCACAAAATTTTACTCACTGTGGTCTGAAATACAATTCACAGAACAATGGACGCTTAAACCATTCGTGCTTCTTCGTTCCTGTAGAGAGCTGGAACCATATGAAATGGGAAGAAATTACACATTAGAACAAATTTATATTCGTAAAGGTGCCTGTTATCTACAATTTACAGAGTTACAGCATCAGGCATAAGCATGTTTAACAAAGCTCTTTTATCCCTTTGTGAAATTAAAGCCACTGTTGGACAATTGTTGCATAGGTACCATCTTGTGTTCCTAGAAGAGGGCATTGACCAAAACGTTACAGTGGTACCTCTACCTACCAATGCCTCTACTTACGAACTTTTCTAGATAAGAACCGTGTGTTCAAGGGTTTTTTGCATCTTCTCAAGAACCATTTTCCACTTACAAACCAAAGCCTGCGAAACTGTAATAGGAAAAGGCAGGGAGAAGCCTCCATGGGGCCTCTCTTGGAATCTCCTAGGATAAAACAGGGCCAGAGAAGGTGGGGAGAAGCCTCCATGGGGCCTCTCTAGGAATCTCCTGGGAGGAAACAGGGCCTCCACCTCCCTGTGGTTTCCCCA
This sequence comes from Erythrolamprus reginae, assembly GCF_031021105.1. Taxonomy (NCBI): domain Eukaryota; kingdom Metazoa; phylum Chordata; class Lepidosauria; order Squamata; family Dipsadidae; genus Erythrolamprus; species Erythrolamprus reginae. The sequence goes on along the minus strand of NC_091956.1, from coordinate 16,423,554 downwards.
ATTGCACACATTATTTGCTTTTACATTTATTCCTATGGGAAAAATTGCTTCTTCTTACAAACTTTTCTACTTAAGAACCTGGTCACAGAACAAATTAAGTTCGTAAGTAGAGGTACCACTGTACTAAGAATTGTTAAACTAATCTTGCGCAGCTTCTCCGCTGGCAATACTAAACTGCTAACCAGAGCATACAAAACATTTGCCACACCAATCCTTGAATACAGCTCACCTGTCTGGAACTCGCACTGCATATCGGACATTAATACAATCGAGAGGGTCCAGAAATATTTCACAAGAAGTGTCCTCCCCTCCCCTGCTTGCAACAGAATACCTTATTCCACCAGACTTGACATTTTGGGCTTAGAAAACCTAGAGCTACGTTGCCTTCTATCTGATCTTAATGTAGTTCATAAAATCATCTACCACAATATCCTACCGGGTCAATGAATACTTCAGCTTCAACAGTAACAACACAGGTACACAAAATAGATTCAAACTCAGTGTAAACCGCTCTAAGCCCGACTGCGGAAAATACGACTCCAGCAATAGAGTGATCAATGCCTGGAATTCACTACCTCGGGGATAGGCAAAGTTGGCTCTTGTATGACTTTTGGACTTCAACTCCCAGAATTCCTGAGCCAATCATACTAGCTCAGGAATTCTGGGAGTTGAAGTCCACATGTCATGGAAGAGCCATGCCTCTGCACTACCGGATTCTATGGTTTCTTCTCCAAACCCCAAAAACTTTAACCTTAGACTGTCTACAATCGATTTCACCCCATTCCAAAGAGGTCTGTAAGGGCCATGCATAAGCACACCATCGTGCCTACCACCCCTGTCCTACTGTCCAAATTTACCTATACCTACTTGGTTTTGTTTATGTTTATACCATACCTATTATCTTGTACATGTTTTGACAAATAAAATAAAAACTAAACTAAACTGAAATGCAATGCAATGCAATGCAATGCAATGCAATGCAATGCAATGCAATGAAATGAAATGAAATGAAATGAAATGAAATGAAATAATAAACTAAACTAATAAAATAAAATAATAAACTAAACTAAACTAAAATAAAATAAAATAAAATAAATAAATAAATAATAAAATAAAATAAAATAAATAATAAACTAAACTAAACTAAACTAAACTAAAATAAAATAAATAAATAATAAAATAAAATAAAATAAATAATAAACTAAACTAAACTAAACTAAACTAAAATAAAATAAAATAAAATAAATAAAATAAAATAAATAAAATAAGCAAGGGAAGAAAAATGAGGAAAGATGGGAATGATGAAAAATTCAGAACAAATTCACAACGACAAAACTTAAACTCTAACTCAAATTTAGAAACTTAGAACTTTCATCTATATTGATAGTAAAGATCTTAAAAGCTGTAGAGTAATCGGGTCAACATATAAGTTGACACTATTTGTGATATCTGATAAATTTATAGATATAAATGTATCGCTTCTTTCTTTCTTTCTTCTTCTCTTTCCTTCCCCCTTTTCTCTCTTTTTCTTTCTCTCCCTTTACCCTTATTTTCTTCTATATATGTGTGTGTATTTTGATTTATAACTGTATACTCTGTATACTCTGTATACAAATGCATATACATTTGTACCAATATTTGCATAGTCCTTTTGCTTTATGTATCCCCTCCCCTATTTATCTTTAATAAAGATTATATTTTTAAAAATGGGAAGGAAGAAGAAGAGGGGGGGAAACGAAGGAAGGAAGAAGGAAGGAAGGGGGGGTGGAAGGAAGGAAGGAAGGAAGGTTATAATGGGGGAAGGGTCTGAGAGAAGTCCTGCCTTAGAACTTGCCCACCACATGTGCTCCTGACATGAGTGACATTGAGCTGGCCACGCCCACCCTGGCCACATACCCCCACACCCCCAAAGCTGAACACAACCCTGATACGGCCTTCAATGAACCCAAGTTTGATACCCCTGGGCTATGGGAAGACAACTGCATATTTAGAAAGTGCCTACATATCCACCAGAGATAAGAGACAGAAAATAAACCTTGGTCTCTGTCCCAGAGCTGCCGACAACAAGAATTTAAGCAGAAAGTTAAGGGAAAATAACACAGCCAGTCAAAATAAACACACCCACACCCCAAAAGGGTGTACTTGTGTTTCTATTCAATTCAAACTTAAGGTTTGCCTGAAAGGAAAACAATTCGTAAACGCAACTCCAAGTATTTCGTTTCAGGGTCAACAGATAAAAGAGAATCTTGAAACTTGTTTTTTTCAAAACTGTTTTTCCACAATAAAGATAATGGCTACATAACTCGAGTTTCAGATTTGTGAGAAATCTCAGCATGCTCACAGCACGCCAGGTTTTTTTTTCCTCCAATCTTGGAAATCTACAGCATCCTGAACGAACAAGAAACTGAGGATAAAGGCAAAAGATGGTGTTTAAAGCAGTCATGTAAGTCTGGCCAAAGATGTAGGTATCTTAATGAGTAGAAAAGAAGGACCCTGTTCATTCTGGGAAACCATTTTCATTTTTTGCACCGTTCAGTCCGGATTCCATAACATTATAAATTGCTGATCTAGACCCAGTCTTACCCATCAAATGCCATTAATATATTTATTTATTTTTTTAAAAAAAATATCTTTCCCCCTAGGCCTTTACAATTTTATGCATGGTATGTCTGTATGCCTGTTTGGTTTTTATTATAATGGGTTTTTAATTGTTTTTAGTATTGGATTATTATTATATGCTGTCTTATTATTGCTGTTAGCCGCCCCGAGTCTCTGGAGAGATGCGGCATACAAATCCAATAAATAAATAAATAAGTAAGTAAGTAAGTAAGTAAGTAAGTAAGTAAGTAAGTAAGTAAGTAAGTAAGTAAATAAATAAATCTTTATTAATTATTAACATTAAAAAAACAACACAAATACAAAACAGCAGAAAAAATTCACAATAAGGACATAAACGGAAACTAAAAACAAAAACAAAACATGACCCATACTAACGTAAAACTAATTTAAACATTCAACGATTTATAAGTTTGCCAACCTACTTGTTGGCACACCATATATTTTTGAAATCAGAATTGCACCATAGCAGCCGAGAAATTCTGTAAATTTTATTTCAGACGATACGGAAGCAGAGAAGGGCTGGGAAAGGTTGATTTGAGGACTCCAGCTTTTTCATAAAGTCTTTAGAGAAGGGACAAATATGGCCCCTTTATGACCTATGGACTTCAATTTCCAGAATTCCTGAGCCAAGATTAATTCTGGAAGTTGAAGACCACAGGCCCCCCAAAATAACAGAAGAACAGAATTGGAAGGGACCTTGTGTGTACAAACCCTTGAGGAAAATGTGGGATTCCAGCAGCTATCCAGGAGACATGAGTCATCAGTCATACAAGACAAATACATTAAAGTGTATAAAATAGTGTTTACTTTACAAATAGCCCAGTCAAGTTAAACAGTCTGGTCATACACATTCAAATCAGTCAATATCTCTCAATACAGTAATAATATTACAAGCCTGTCTTTGTCTTACATATCAGACATACATTACAGCTTACAAATATATTAAACCATCATCAAACATACAGAGCTTAGTACATCAGTCACAGTGAATCAGCAGAAAAAAACAGAGTGAGCAGAGAGAGAAAATCATGCTTATGATTCCATCTTATGGCAATTTGTAACACTACCTCTTAAACAGTGAAAGGCTAACCAAATTTTTACTACCACACTGTGGGCGTGGCCTATGCAGGACGCCCTGCATTTTCTTTCAACATCTTTCAGTGCAAATTGGGTGCTCTGGGGTGGAGGTCCATTTTCACTACCCCACTGTGTTCCCCCCCCCCAAAAAAAAATCCCGGCAGTAGCCTACCCCTGCTCATAAAGTACTACAATACAAGCAAATATTTATTGTTAGCTTGTTTATATATTGCAAACCCGACTGTTTTGTGCATAGTGCTAACACCTTGGAGGTCTTCTAGTCCAGGAGTCACCAACATTTCAGACCTCAGAGATCACTAAATACATAATTTTAAATCTCACAGACCACTAATATGATCTGCCTAATGACCAGGTAGGTATGGTTAGGTGGTTATGGGACTGGGTGGGTGTGGCCAACTTGATGTCAAAATGTCCAAAGATATTTCACCAGAAGAGCCCTTCACTCCTCCACTCGAAACAGAATATCCTACGAAAATAGACTAACAATCCTGGGCCTTGAAAGCCTAGAACTACGGCGCCTAAAACACGATTTGAGTATTACCCACAAGATCATATGCTGCAACGTCCTACCAGTCAATGACTACTTCAGCTTCAACTGCAATAACACAAGAGCACGCAATAGATTCAAACTTAATACGAACCGCACCAAACCTGACTGTAAAAAATATGATCCCAACAATCGAGTTATCGAAGCGTGGAACTCATTACCGGACTCAATTGTGTCAACCCCTAACCCCCAACACTTCTCCCTTAGACTATCCACGATTGACCTCTCCAGGTTCCTAAGAGGCCAGTAAGGGGCGTAAATAAGTGCACTGGAGTGCCTTTCGTCCCCTGTCCAATTATCTTTCCTTTCTTTCACCTATCTTATATACCGTATTTTTCGCTCTATAAGACGCACCTGCTGATAAGACGCACCTAGATTTTAGAGGAGGAAAATAGAAAAAAAAATATTTTGAGCCAAAAAGTGGGCCAAAATATTTATTACAATAACAGCGCATTTGAAAAACGCTTTCCCAGGCAGCCGGCTTGCTGGCCGGGGAAGCAAGCAATCCGGGACTGTGTGGCTTTGCGCCGTGAGGACAACAACGGCGCCCCACCACCCGTTCCTGCAGACGCGCTGCCTTGCGCCTCGTTTCCTCTTCCCGCCGCCACATTCGGAGCCCGAGAGGGGGAAAGAGAAGAATGGAGAGAGAGCCGCACACCGGAGGCGGACGCCGCTGCCGCCTCAACAGCAGCCATGGGAGGGGAGTCGCTGGAGCTGCCCCCGGACTTTCCACAAGCCCAATGCCGCCAGCCCACATGCCCGCCTCTCCCCGCGGTGGCGGCGGTAGTGCTGCCCAGCGCTCCGGCGTTGTCCGGGCTTCTCACTGCCGCCTCAACAGCAGCCACGGGAGGGGAGTCGCTGGAGCTGCCCCCGGACTTTCCACCAAGCCCAATGCCGCCAGCTCACATGCCCGCCTCTCCCCGCGGTGGCGGCGGCGGTAGTGCTGCCCAGCGCTCCGGCGTTGTTCGGGCTTCTCACTGCCACCTCAACAGCAGCCACGGGAGGGGAGTCGCTGGAGCTGCCCCCGGACTTTCCACCAAGCCCAATGCCGCCAGCTCACATGCCTGCCTCTCCCCACGGCGGTGGCGGTAGTGCTGCCCAGTGCTCCGGCGTTGTCCGGGCTTCTCCCGCCACGCACAGCCCAGCAGCTCGCTCTGGCTGGCGGCGGAGGAGGAAGGCGAATGCGGCTTGGAAGCTGGCTGCTGGGATATCGTCGCCCCCTCTGCTCCAGCACCTCCCCCCCCTCCCTGCCTGCATCTTCGCTCCATAAGACGTGGCTGATTTTTCATCCTACTTTGGGAGGAAAAAAACTGCGTCTTATGGAGCGAAAAATACGGTATTCTCTTCCTTTCTTATGTCCTCTCCTCTAAGTTCACTTTCACCATCACATGTCTATTTTTCTTCCTATGTATTTGTGTATTGGACAAATGAATAAATAAAAAAAATAAAATAAATATCAATGGGTGTCTTGCCAGCCTCTACTCATCCCTTCCCTGTCAGCCATTCTTCCCCTGCCCACCTGGGCTCCTTAGGGCCCGAACAAGAAGCAGTTGTTGGAGCTAAGCACCTTGGAGTCTTCTAGGTTACTTCCCTCCTTGATTAATTTCCATCTATTGCTTCTTATCCTGCCTCCAGATGCTTTGGAGAACAGGTTGAAACCCTCTTCCTTGTAGCAGCCCTTCATATACTGCTCAAAAAAATAAATGGAACACTCAAATAACACATCCTAGATCTGAATGAATGAAATATTTTCATTCACTATTTCATTTGCACAATTCCATTTGCACAACAGCATGTGGAATTGATTGTCAATCAGTGTTGCTTCCTAAGTGGACAGTTTGATTTCACAGAAGTTTGATTTATTTGGAGTTATATTGGGTTCTTTGAGTGTTCCCTTTATTTTTTTGAGCAGTGTATATTGGAATTCTGTTGTCATGTCACCCCTAGCAAAGGAGCCATAATTGCCCATCTCTGCTTTAGTGTTAAATCCACATTTTGCAAAAGACACACCACTGTTCTCAAAATTAAAAAAATTCTATAAATTTCTTCACTCAGGCAAAATGTCATAGCATTGTCTCAATCAGACTTCTGGTAATTTGAAAAGGGAGATTTGTTGCCTTTATGACAATTTCTAAATAGATTCCATTCTGTCCAACACACCAGAAAAGAAAACCCCAGTGTAATCACATCAAACACGTCATCTTTCCTGAAATAACTTCAAAACATTGGGAAATCAACTGACTTATTCCAGTTCTCTCCTTTTTCAATACTTCCTCTTAAATTTCTCTTTTTAAAATAGGAAATAGGGTGATGGGAGGAGGAGGAAGAAGAAGAGGGAGGGAGCAGGAGGTGGGGATGGTTGACTAACTCTGATTTAGCTTCCTCAATGCACATCTTGCAATCTAACGTAATCACAAACACCCAATACTCAACAGAAATTACGTAATTGTTTTATTTTGTTGAGTTGGAGTGATTCGCTTCAGTGACGAGTTGATATTGGTTCACCCCGGTTCAGGCGAACCTGTAGCAGAAGGAGGCTCCGCCCACCTACCCGGATGTCATCATAGATTATCTGTGTATGCGCAAAAGCACACACATATGTTCAAAGTTCTGAACCAATCACAGAGGTAAATGAAACTCACTACTGATTTGCTTATTAGCTAATGAGTGCACCAACAACAGGACATAGAAACAAAGAAGATTGACAGCAGTGAAAGACCTCATGTCATGCATCTAATCTGCTCTTATACTATTTCCTGTATTGTATCTTAGGATGGATATAAGTTTATCCCAGGCATGTTTAAATTCAGTTACTGTGGATTTACCAACCACGTCTGCTGGAAGTTTGTTCCAAGCATCTACTACTCTTTCAGTCAAATAATATTTTATCACATTGCTTCTGATCTTTCCCCCAACTAACGTCAGATTGTGCCAATATCTCAGGGGTTGCCACAAAGAAGAGGGAGTCAAACTACACTGCTCCAAAAAATAATGGGAACACTTAAAAACCAGACTATAACTTCAAGTAAATCAAACTTCTGTGAAATCAAACTGTCTACTTAGGAAGCAACACTGATTGACAGTCAATTTCACATGCTGTTGTACAAATGGAATAGTTGTTCAAATGAAATATTCAATGAGAATATTTCATTCATTCATATCTAGGATGTGTTATTTGAGTGTTCCCTTTATTTTTTTGAGCAAGTATACTTTGGTCACCTAATGAGAAAGAAGGACTCACTGGAAAAGAGCCTAATGCTGGAAAACATTGAGAGCAAAAGAAGAAGGGGACAGCAGAGAACTGAGGTGGCTGGATGGAGTCACTGAAGCAGTTGACGGGAGCTTAAATGGACTCCGGGGGATGGTAGACAACAGGAAGGCCTGGAGAAACATTGTCCATGGGGTCGCGATAGTTCAGACACAACTTCTCAACTAACAACAACAACAACAACAACAACAATAACAACAACAACAACAGACAACCATTTGCACCAGTATAGGCTCTCCTGCTAGATCTAGGGGTTGGATTAAAAGAGCTCCAAGATTCCTTCCAACTCTCTTAATCTATGTTCTATTGGTTGATTGGTGTATTGAGGGTTGGCAATTGGCTGTTTTTTTCCTTGTCTCCAAAGTACTTGATAAGCTGGTGGCAAATCAACGGTCCTGTTGACTGACAAGGGGCCTGTTTCTCAGGCTTCAATCATTTCCTTGATTCTTCCCCCAACCATCCTGATTCTTCCCCTGCTTTTTCATTGCCTTCACAGCTACAGTTTCCCAACACTGTGAATGTTAGTTTCATTTCATTGAACATAGCCCATGTCATGATGAAGACGTTTCTACAGAATGTCAAACTGGATCGCAGATTCATCAGCTTTCCTAGAATGACTGAGTCACCCTTTCCTATTAAGTTCCAGAATTTCCAATAATGACAACATTGGTTGCAGAATCCTGGATGGTTGAAATCACATGTTTGGCAGGCATCTTAATTGAGTAAGATTCATCTATAGCAATAGCATTAGCAATAGCATTTACATTCATATACCATTTCATAATGCTTTTACAGCCCTGTCTAATGGTTTACAGAATCAACCTATTGCCCCAACAATTTGGGTCCTCATTTTACCCACCTCAGAAGGATGGAAGGCTGAGTCAATCTTGAGCCGGTGGTGAGATTTGAACTGCTGAACTACAGCAAGCTGAAGTAGCCTGCAGTGCTGCACTCTAACCACTGTGTCACCCCATCTGGAACTATACAGATCGTTCTTGACGTACGACAATAATTGAGCTCAAACTTTCCTCTGCTAAGTGAGACAACTGTCAATGAGTTTGGCCTTGGTGTCAGTAACCTGCTGCTCCAGAGCCAAATGTGGTTCTTTGGGCCCTGTGCTGTGGTTCTCTGTCAGGTGATCCCACCACTGGCTGGACCCGCCCCTCGCCCGCCCCTCCCAGACACTCCTCGCCTGGCCTGAGAAGGTAAGGGCAACAGCAGGGATAGAGAAGTGGCTTGGGTAGAGACGAAGAGAGATACAGAGAGAGGGAGAGAGACAGAAAGAGACAGAGAGGGGGAAAAGACAGAGATTGAGAGAGAGAGAGAGAGAGAGGGAGAGAGAGGGAGAGAGACAGATTCAGAGCGGGAGAGACAGAGAGAGATACAGAGAGAGGGGGAGAGACAGAAAGAGACAGAGAGGGGGAAAAGACAGAGATTGAGAGAGAGAAAGAGAGAGAGATACAGAGAGAGGGAGAGAGACAGATTCAGAGCGGGAGAGACAGAGAGAGATACAGAGAGAGGGGGAGAGAGAGAGAGATTCAGAGGGAGGGATAAACAGAGATACAGAGAGAGAGATACAGAGAGAGGGGAAGGGGAGACAGAGAGATAGTGGGTGGGAGAGGGGGAGACAGAGAGAGGAAGGGAGAGAGATACAGAGAGGGAGGAAGAGACAGAGAAGGAGGGAGAGACAGGGAGATACAGAGAGAAGGGAAGAGGAGACAGAGAGATGGGAGGGTGGAAGAGAGAAAAAGAGGGGGAGAGAGAAAGAAAAAGAGAAATACAGAGAGGGGAGAGAGAGGAAAGGGGAGAGAGAGAAAGTTATCAAAAGGATTTTGTGGTTGCTGGTGTTTTTTAATAACCATTCTCTGTCCTAATGACCAGCTGGATAAGTGTGGCTAGCGGGGATCATGTGACTGGTAGAAGCGAAGGACTTTGAGTTGGCCACGCCCACCCAGATTTTGTGACTTCTAGTGTTTTCTTTTTCTGTGGGAAACATGGCCAAATGGCTCTTCGAGTGTTTAAGGTTGCAGACCCCTGCTTTGGCCCCATTTTACAACTTTCTTGCCACCGCTGATTAAGCGAAAGCATGGCAGTTGTTAAGTTAGCAACACCGTTGTTAAATGAGTCTGGCTTCCCTTCGACTTTGCTGGTCAGACAGTCGCAAAAGGTGAATCACGTGACCACAGGACATTGCAGCAGTCGTAAATGTGAGTCAGTTGCCAAGTCACTGAATTTTGATCGTGTAACCACGGGGCTGCTGAAGGTAAAAGCATCATAAATTGCTGTTTTGAGTGTTGTCGTAACTTTGAACAGTCACTAAACAAATTGGTTGTAAATCAAGGACTGCCTAAAGATACTGAAAACATTTCAGGCTTAAGAGCCTAACAATGATGCATAATTCCAGCTGAACCAGCACAATATTTAAAAATAGCTTACAAGCTTGGAAATAGCTCCTTCCGTGCCTTACATATGATAATCTAGTTTATCATGTACTATTGTACTTTGGTGTTCCCAATCTGGATTTGCAGCTACTTATGAATATGTAATTTTTTATTATGGTTGCAGGAACCATAATTGGTTCTCTCCAGGTTTCCGGGAGGCCAATAAGGGGCCAGGTTCCTAAGAGGCCAGTAAGGGGCGTACATAAGTGCACTGGTGTGCCTTTCGTCCCCTGTCCAATTGTCTTTCCTTTCTTTCCCCTATCATATATATTCTCTTCCTTTCATACATCCTCTCCTCTGAGTTCACTTTTACCCTTATATATATTACCACATGTCTATTTTTCTTCCTATGTATTTGTCTATTGGATGAATGAATGAATGAATGAATGAATGAATGAATGAATGAATGAATGAATGAATAAATAAACTGGGCGTGGCTAGTCTAGTGAAGAGAAGGACCAGAGGGGACAGGATAGCAGACTTCCAATATAAGAAGAGATTCAACCTAGAAATAAGGAGGAATTTTCTGACAGTGAGAACAGTCAACCAATGGAACAGAAGTTGCGTTCAGAAGTTGTGGTAGCTCCATCACTGGAGGCTTTCAAAAAGAGACTGGACTACCATCGGTCAGAAATAGTGTAGGGCCATGATGGCAAATCTATGGCACGAGTGCCACAGGTGGCACGTGGAGCAATATCGGAGGGCAAACAAGAGGTTACCATATGTCAGCTCCAGCACGCTGATTTTTGGCCTTGGGGAAGGCCAAAAGAGCAAAAAATCGCCCAATGGACAAACCGGAAGTTCAGAAAAGCACACTTCCGGTTTGCCTGTTGTGCTGTTTTTTGCACTCCGGAGCTTCGGGAAGCTTCCCTGAATCCTCCGGAGTGCAAAAAAACAGCATAATTGGAAAACCGGAAGTGCTTTTTCTAAACTTCCGGTTTATCCGTTTTGCTGTTTTTCACACTACGGGGCTTCAAGAAACTACCAGGAACCCTCTGGACTGCAAAAAACAGCACAATGGGAAAACCGGAAGTGTTTTTTCTAAACTTCCAGTTTATCCATTATGCTGTTTTTATTTATTTTATTATTTATTTATTATTTAGATTTGTATGCCGCCCCTCTCCACAAACTCGGGGCGGCTCACAACAAAATAAAACAGTTCATGACAAATCTAATAATTATAATTTAAAATATTTTTAAAAAACCATTTACTAAGCAAACATACATACAAACATACCATGCATAAATTGCATATGCCCGGGGGAGATGTCTCAGTTCCCCCATGCCTGACGACAAAGGTGGGTTTTAAGGAGCTTATGAAAGGCAAGGAGAGTAGGGGCAGTTCTAATCTCTGGAGGGAGCTGGTTCCAGAGAGTTGGGGCCGCCAACCCCTGGGGCCCGCCAACCGACATTGTTTAGTTGACGGGACCCAGAGAAGGCCCACTCTGTGGGACCTAATCGGTAGCTGGGATTCGTGCGGCAGAAGGCGGTCTCGGAGATATTCTGGTCCAATGCCATGAAGGGCTTTAAAGGTCACAACCAACACTTTGAATTGTGACCGGAAATTGATCGGCAACCAATGCAGACGGCGGAGTGTTGCTGAAACATGGGCATACCTGGGGAAGCCCATGACTGCTCTCGCAGCTGCATTCTGCACGATCTGAAGTTTCCGAACACTTTTCAAAGGTCGCACTCTGGGGCTTCAGGAAGCTACCCTGAACCCTCTGGACTGCAAAAAAACAGCACAATGGGAAAACTGTAAGTGCTTTTTCTAAACTTCCGGTTTATCTGTTGTATTGCTTTTTACACTCCAGGGCTTCAGGAAGCTTCCCTAAACCCTCTGGAGTGCAAAAAACCCAGCACAATGGGCAAACTGGAAATTGTTCTGGACTTTCAATTTGCCCGTTTGGCCATTTTTTTCACCGTCCCAGGCTTCAGTGAGGCCTGTGAGTATGCGCGGGAATGAGGTGGGTGGGATTGTGTGGATATGCAGGGGCAGCACAGGGGGGAGTGTGCATATGGGGGGGTTGTGCATACATGGGGGGAGGGGAGGGGTGTGGGCAGATGTCCACATGCTAGCACACCTACACACACCCTTTTAGCATGTGAACCAAAAAGGTTTGCCATCTCTGGTGTAGGGTGTCCTGCTTGGATTGCGATGGGGTATTTTTCATTTTAATAAACTTTATTGGTTTTTAAAAACATTTTCTTTAAAAACAATGACATCATATTAGTTTTACTTATTCTGCATTGGTTCATAACAAACAAAGAAAAATAAACAGTCACATATCTATATTTCATCATAGTATTTTCGTTCAATAATTATTTCTTTAACTCGATAATCAATATAGTTCTTTACTGTATTCCTGTTTACATTTGGATAATTTTTATATCATTTTATTTACATATTTACAATTTATATTGCTGCTAATTCTGACTATTACCTATGATTTTCCTTAATTTTTCTTAATTCAATCCATTTGTTCCATTGTTCCCAGGTTTCATAGTAATCCAGTTTCTTTTGATCTCTTAATTCCTGGCAGGGAAATACCTTGATCATGTAATGAAGTATTTTTAACTGAGTTAATGACACGATCCCTAAAAAGAGAGGCAAAATTGGGGGAGTTATGGAGAAGCTGCTCCAGATTAATAGGGAATTCCATAATTGTAAAATAGACAAACTAGCTTACAACTATCGAATTCCCTAATAATTTCCTACCAGGTACAGTGGTACCTCTACTTACGAACTTAATTTGTTCCATGACCAGGTTCTTTAGTAGAAAAGTTTGTAAGAAGAATATTTCCCATAGGAATCAATGTAAAAGCAAATAATGTGTGCAATTGGGGAAACCACAGGGAGGGTGGAGGCTCTGTTTCCTCCCAGGAGATTCCTAAAGAGGCCCCATGGAGGCTTCTCCCCACCTTTTCCGGCCCTGTTTCCTCCCAGGAGATTCCTAGAGGCCACACAGAGGCTTCTCCCTGCCTTTTCCGGTTACAGTTTTGGAGGCTCGGGTTTGTAAGTAGAAAATGGTTCTTGGGAAGAGGCAAAAAAAAATCTTGAACACTCAGTTCTTATCTAGAAATGTTTGTAAATAGAGGTAGAGGTAGGTAGGTAGGTAGAGGTATCACTGTATTTATCTGGTACAGTTTCTCCTTGCTACTAATACCTTGTTGCAATTTTATGGGGTTGGCCGTTCTTACTTACGTTAGCTGCATTTTTTTTTTAATGGTATCCTCCTACAAGGGTACAGCCCATCCAGGTCAACATGTTAAGCTATCACTTGCCCATTAAGAAAGTTTTTTTTTCACAGAATTAACATCTCTCTGGTACAATTTGCATAATATCATGTAAATCGGTTCTAAATGCATTTGCATCCAAGGTGAGAAATTTTAATTTCTGTTCCATTGTTGGTGCCTTTTACTACTATTGCTGCTACATACTCAGTCACTTTTGGGAGTTGGGAGAAATATCCACCTGGCTCAGTTCCATCATCTTTGCTGATTGCAAAGATGGTTTAATGCTAAAGCAGAACCATGTCGGTTTGTAGCCCTGGGCAGTCACAACCTGGAATTTAGAGGCGTCTCCCTGCCTTTTCCGGTTACAGTTTCGGAGGCTCGGGTTTGTAAGTGGAAAATGGTTCTTCAGAGGAGGCAAAAAAAATCTTGAATACCTGGTTCTTATATAGAAAAGTTCGTAAGTAGAGGCGTTCTTAGGTAGAGGTACCACTGTAGTTAAAATGGAAACTTTTGATAATATGTTGTTTTGAGTCTGCCATCTGCACCTCTTATAACTGTCTGGTTTGGTTCTGAAACCCAACAAGACCAACACAGACTTCAGAGGATATTCAGAACAGCAGAAAAAACAATTGCTGCCAATCTGCCTCCCATTGAGGACATGTATACTGCATGAGTCAAAAAGAGGGCTGTGAAAATATTTATATACCCCTCGCATACGGGACATAAATTGTTTCAACACCTACTTTCAAAATGACACTATAGAGCACTGCATACTCAGACAACTAGAGGTTTTTTTTCCCAAACACCATCACTCTGCTAAACAAATAATTCCCTCAACACTGTCAAACTACTCAGTACAGTTACATTACTACTATTAGTTCCCATCACCCATCTCCTCCCACTTATGACTGTATGACTGTAACGTGTTGCTTGTATCCTTATGATTTATATTACGAATAACATTGTTTCCTGATTGCTTATTTGTACCCTATGACAATCATGCCTGGACTACTATTAATATCTTCTCATTGTTCCTATCAACCATCTCCTCCCACAAATTACTGTAACTTGTTGCTTGTGTCCTTATGATTTATATTAATATTTATTGTTTCCTGATTGCTTATTTGAGCCCTATGACAATCATTAAGTGTTGCACCCCATGATTCTTGACAAATGTATCTTTTCTTTTATGTACACTGGGGGCATCTGCACCAAAGACAAATTCCTTGTGTGTCCAACCACACTTGGCCAATAAAGAATACTATTCTATTCTATTCTATTCTATTCTATTCTATGCCATGCCATGCCATGCCATGCCATGCCATCTTTCTCTTCGTAGGCCACCCACCTTTCCTTCTTAGCCCAACTCATTTTGAGTTCATCCCTCGCAAAGTCCCAAAATTTATTTTTTTAAATGCCTCTCTCTTCTATAAGATGAATCTTCTAGAAGTGATGGGCTGCCAACCCTTAAAAAAACAAAGTCCGCCTTGCCTGATTCGTCTTGTACGTCTTTCAAAAGTGCTACAGGTGAAATGTAGCCAACGCTTTTTTAAAAAAGCACTACGTACAATTTAAACATTTAACAACCTGGAAAGTTTACCTGTTTGAAGTTGCCTCTGAGGAAGCCCCTGGGATTTCTGGAACAGGGCGGTGCCGAAGCATAAAAGATCGTGTTGGCCTGGTGCCTGCTCTTGATGGACTTTGGGTGCAATACAAATCATTTTCCACCATTTCACCTTTGAACTCAAAGAACGGCCTCTCCTGCAAATCATCCGGCACACTTCCCAACCCTGATAACAATGGACCTTCCACCTCGCTGGTTTTCTTTTCGGCCGGTGAGAAAGCAGAAGATAGAGATCCATCTTTGGGAGAGGCATTAATATGAACCTCCAATGTTTCTGGGTCACTTTTCTTCAGTGAATCATCATCCGTGCAAGGTTTCGTCTCCGACGTTGTGTTTTTCAGTGAGTTTCGTGGCACCATGGTGAGATCCGCCAACAGGCTTGGAGGAAACGTGTGGGATGAATCCGGATCCCAAACTGGACTTGCTCTGTCTCCCAACAAGACCTGGGTTGTGTAGTGTGAGTTTCTTTCACGTTGGCTGACATCGGTCTGTCCATCAGATGGTCCGCCACCTGCTTCGTTGTGTTTGGGATCGAGGTGATGCTTGGGAGAGCAACTTTGACCGGATGTAGACGTTTCCAGCGTCTTGATAAACGTGGACTCCAAGTGTTTGAGGATTCGTCTACGGTGGCCCGTAGGCGATATTCCGATGTGTTGAAGGACGCTGTCATTTATTCCCACGCACTCTTGCAAAGTGTGGTAGCCAAAGTCCCTAAAGTTTAAAAGGTACTGTCCCAAGTTGATGCTGACTAAAAAGTCTCCGATATCTTGGTCAGTCTCCAAGGATGACATAGTGGCAATTTCATAGGTGGGTTTTTGCCATCAGAATCCCAAAGAGGCATGATTCCATGGAGTCATATTATAAACCCAGACAAAATCCTTCTCTTTACAGAACAAGAAATCATCCACAAGCAGCTGGTAGGCAAATCAACCCCACACACTTTCCAGTCCTACAATAACAAAGAGAAAGAGGACAATCTATTAACATTGGTTTTAATATCCCAGATTACACTCATACTCATAAAGAATCAAAGTCCTTTGGGGAGGTTTATTGTCAAGGAAAGTACAGTACTGTCGAGTAAATAAATACAGTGGTACCTCATCTTACGAACGCCTCTTCTAACGAACTTTTCAAGATACGAACCCGGTGTTTAAGATTTTTTTGCCTCTTCTTCCAAACTATTTTCACCTTACGAACCCAAGCAGCTGCTGCTGGGATGAAGGGGTTTCTTTTCCCCTCTTTTTTGAAGAAAGAAAAGGGAGGGGCAGCTTGGAGGAGTAAAGATTTTGCATGCTTGCAAAAGCACTGAAACGGTGTCTTTTTAAGGAAGAAAAGGGAGGGGCAGCTTGGAGGAGTAAAGATTTTGCATGCTTGCAAAAGCACTGAAAGGGTGTCTTTTTAAGAAAGAAAAGGGAGGGGCAGCTTGGAGGAGTAAAGATTTTGCATGCTTGCAAAAGCACTGAAACGGTGTCTTTTTAAGAAAGAAAAGGGAGGGGCAGCTTGGAGGAGTAAAGATTTTGCATGCTTGCAAAGGCACTGAAACTGTGTCTTTTGAAAAAAGAAAAGGGAGGGGCGCCCCCCTTGCCTTTCTTCCTTCCCACTCACCCTTTAGCCTAGTCTTCCTTCTTCCACCCGCCCCCTTTAGCTGCTCCTCCCTGCCCTCTGTTCGCCTCTCTTCTAAAGTTTGGGATTTTCCTGAAGGATTTGCACGCATTATTTGCTTTTACATTGATTCCTATGGGAAACATTGTTTCATCTTATGAACTTTTCACCTTACGAACCTCCTCCTGGAACCAATTAAGTTGGTATGATGAGGTACCACTGTACAAGAGGTTTTTTCACCTCTTGCTGGAAGAAGTTCCTACAAGGAGGTCAAACTATTTTCCAATAATTTGCACCGAGGCAAGAAACAATGGCTGAAAAATAACCAGGGAGAGAAGCAACCTAGAACTAAGGAGAAATTTCCTAACAGTGAGATCAATTAAGCAGTGAGACAGCTTGCCTTTAGAAGTTGTGGGTGTTTCATCACTGGAGGTTTTCAAAAAGAGACTGGACAACCATTTGTCTGAAATGGTATAGGTCAGTAATGGTGAACCTATAGCAGAGGTGCCATAGGTGGCACCTGGAGCCATATCTGCTGGCACACGAGCCGTTGCCCTAGCTCAGCTCCAACATATTCTTTTTAATATGTTTGTGAGTGACCTAGGGGAAGGTTTGGTAGGGAAGGTTTGCCTATTTGCGATGACTCTAAAGTGTGCAATAGGGTTGATATTCCTGGAGGCATCTGTAATATGGCAAATGATTTAGCTTTACTAGATAAATGGTCAAAGCAATGGAAACTGCAGTTTAATGTTTCTAAATGTAAAATAATGCACTTGGGGAAAAGGAATCCACAATCTGAGTATTGTATTGGCAGTTCTGTGTTAGCAAAAATGTCAGAAGAGAAGGATTTAGGGGTACTGATTTCTGACAGTCTCAAAATGGGTAAAGAGTGTGGTCAGGCGGTAGGAAAAGCAAGTAGGATGCTTGGCTGCATAGCTAGAGGTATAACAAACAGGAAGAGGGAGATTGTGATACCGCTATATAGAGTGCTGGTGAGACCACATTTGGAATACTGTGTTCAGTTCTGGAGACCTCACCTGACAAAATTGAGCGGGTCCAAAGTCGGGCTACAAGAATGGTGGAAGGTCTTAAGCATAATACGTATCAGGAAAGACTTAATGAACTCAATCTGTATAGTCTGGAGGACAGAAGGGGGGACATGATCGAAACATTTAAATATTTTAAAGGGTTAAATAAGGTTCAGGAGGGAAGTGTTTTCAATAGAAAAATGAACACAAGAACAAGGGGACACAATCTGAGGTTAGTTGGGGGAAAGATCAAAAGCAACATGAGAAAATATTATTTTACTGAAAGAGTAGTAGATCCTTGGAAAAAACTTCCAGCAGACATGGTTGGTAAATCCACAGTAACTGAATTTAAACATGCCTGGGATAGATATATATCCATCCTTAGATAAAATACAGGAAATAGTATAAGGGCAGACTAGATGGATCATGGTCTTTTTCTGCCGTCAGTCTTCTATGTTTCTATCACTGGTATAGGTTTTCCTGCTCAACAGGGTTCTGATGTCCTATCCAAGTCAACTTATTCTTATTTTTATTCTATACTACTCCATCCCTCTATTCCATTCCATTCAATTCTTTGTCCTGTCCTGTCCAATTCTTAATTCCATTAGTCTCTCCACTCCCCACCCCTACCCTACCCTACCCTACGTCATTTCTACTCTTATTCTCTACTTTACTCTATTTTTCTTAACTTTCTGATGCTTCCTTCATTTAACATTCAACACCTATATCCAAAGAACATATGAGGAAGGAGACCTGGAGACATTAAAAAAATATAGTGACAAACATGCATTTGCAATTAACCATTCACCCGGTTTCCAAGCAACCTGATAATTTTTTATAGGTTGGGAGTCACCCGGTTTTCTTCCTTTCTTAGCCTTTTCCATACATGACTAATAGTGACTGGGAGGAATAAAGATAAAAGTGTCTAAATGTTTATGGTAGAGATTCCTAAACTCAGTCCCCTGAACCAATTTAATAAGCAGCTGTTGTATATCATGCCATTAATTCCTTCCCTTCCTTGTGGTTTCTCCCTGCATTGATTTTTATTACAGTATAAGCACCTTAAGACCAAAAGGATGCCTCTCAAAACTTTAAAGTTTAGAGATCTATCTCTAAATAATAAGAGGCAACCATGTAGCTCTGTGTAATGTTTTTCATCAATTTAATAGCATCCAGAGAAGGTTAGCTCAATACGTATTTTAAATTTAAGGAACACGTTGAAGTGGCGACAAAGGGCACCCATTGCCTGGAACAATTCTGTGCAATCAGCCAATTGATCAAATGTGCTTCTTCTTAAAATTCTATGTGTGCTTAGTTAGGAAAACTAAATAAAGAAATGGGAACCTTTAGAGTCAGTTTAATGTCAAGGTTCCAAGTGATACATCCATAGCACACAGAACTCCGAGGCAGGTAGGTTTATTTATTTATTTATTTATTGGATTTGTATGCTGCCCCTCTCCGCAGACTCGGGCCGGCTAACAACAATGATAAAAAACAACCTGTAACAATCCAATTTAATAAAACAACTAAAAACCCTTATTATAAAAACCAAACATACACACAAACATACCATACATAACTTGTAATGGCCTAGGGGAAGGAATATCCTAACTCCCCCATGCCTGGCGACAAAGGTGGGTCTTGAGTAATTTGCGAAAGACAAGGAGGGTGGGGGCCGTTCTAATCTCTGGGGGAAGTTGATTCCAGAGGGCCGGGGCCGCCACAGAAAAGGTTCTTCCCCTGGGGCCCACCAAACGACATTGTTTGGTCGACGGGACCCGGAGAAGGCCAACTCTGTGGGACCTTATCGACCGCTGAGATTCGTGCGGTAGAAGGTGGTTCCGGATGTATTCTGGCCCAATGCCATGTAGGGCTTTAAAGGTAATTACCAACACTTTGAATTATGACCGGAAACCGATCGGCAGCCAGTGCAGGCCGCGGAGTGTTGCAGGAATGTGGGCGAATCTAGGAAGCCCCACGATGGCTCTCGCGGCCGCATTCTGCACGGTCTGAAGTTTCCAAACACTTTTCAAAGGTAGCCCCATGTAGAGAGCGTTGCAGTAATCGAACCTCGAGGTGATGAGGGCATGAGTGACTGTGAGCAATGACTCCCTGTCCAAATAGGGCCACAACTGGTGCACCAGGCGAACCTGGGCAAACGCCCTCCTTGCCACAGCCGAAAGATGATGTTCCAATGTCAGCTGTGGATCGAGTAGGACTCCCAAGTTGCGGACCCTTTCTGAGGTTCCTCGAAGAACAGTTTTATTGGAGAAATCTTATTGGCACAGACTGGTTTTCACCAAATTAAAAGTAAACATTTTCTCATTCTTCCCAAACAAAGGGTCACATCATCCAGTCAGGGGGCTGTTCGGTTGCTTGGTAACATCACTCTTCCTCCTCTCTTCAGCCACCTTTTGGAATGTCCTTGATTCCCAGGGGAAAATATTTTGTTTTGGCTAGAAACCCCCCAGCTATCTCTAATTCTTGCCTCCCAACCTTCATTGTGGCAAGCATGATCCTAAAATCCCCTCTGCAGTCTTACCCATTATTCCTTCTGAGGGGAAAAAAAAGGATGAAATGAGATGGTCACCAGGGAATAAGGCCTTAAAAACACAGCTTTTTAAGGCCTTATTCTCTCCTGGGGCCATTGAGCGTTATACTCTGCCCTGGCGTGTAGCTATGAATGACTGATGTATGAATGTTTATACTGGAGTTTTAAACTGTATTCTTATTATTGATTTTTTTTTATTGGTGTACGCTGTCCTGAATCTATGTGGAGAAGGGCAGCCTATAAATTTAATTAAATAAATAAATATGTATTTTTCAGAGTATGATGCACCTTTTTCCTCCCTAAAAGTGTTGTATATACTCCTGGTCAGTTGGAAGATGTTGAAGATTTTGCAGATTCTGATACAGATAGTGTTTATGAATTAGTGGCAGGTCCTGGGTTAGAGGTGTCAGAACAGGTGGGAGGCCAGCCACAGGACGTTGCTATGAGCCCAGACTCCAGTGAAGAAGAGATAGATAATAGATGGTTAAATCTGCATTTCAGGCGGGTGCAGAGACGCAGAGAACAAGTGTTAGGGAAGAAATATTAAGGGGAGGAACAGGTTAATTACTTAAGTGATTTATTTGTCACGTCCGGGTGCTAGAAGAGAAGAAGGGCAGAGTTTTCAATGTTGTAAATTCATCGTGGACGTGTCACGATGCGCTACGAAGTAAGCTAGTCTTTTCTCTGTTATTTAACAGCTGTTTTTATTGCTTTGAACTAACGAAGCCTAGCCATAAATCTTAAGATAAGGGAGGAACGCTGGAGAAATGCTTGTGTGTTCTGATTGTGAAGAAATGAGATGAAAGAATTTGACTGCCTGTAATGCATTTGGAATATGGAGTTGAGGAGAAATAAAAATGGAGTTTTTGTTTATAAAACCCTGCATTCAGTAAGCGTTATTTCCAATTTAAACAAAGTTTTAACCAGAATCCAGAACAAGTCTAGGAGCCCCAAGTCTACGGAGCGGGGCCCTAAGTCTACGAAGAGGGGCGGCATACAAATCCAATCAATAAATAAATAAATAAATAAATAAATTTTTAAAAAGGCTGAAAATTCATGTACGTCTTATACTCTGAATGTAGTCTTTTTCAAACCTTTTTTTACGCAGCCCTAACTAGATGCTAACGATCTTCCCAGTTCTTACCTTGCAGGTTCTTTCATTTTTACTCTTTGAAAAGAATATTTTCCAAGCCCTAAGTCTTTGTAGGATTTTTTCCCATTATTTTAACTTGTTCCAGATGTTTCTTTCCAGCTAACAATGTTCCCAGCTCTTACCGGCTTGCAAGCTCTTTCATTGTTACTCTTTGCAAAGAATGGTTTCCAAATTCTAACGCTTTGCAGGGGTTGGTTTTTTTCATTGCTCTACTTGCTCTGAATGTTTCTTTCCAGCCCTAACCAGGTGCTAATGATTTTCTCAGCTCTTACCAGCTTGCAAGCTCTTTCATTGTTACTCTCTCCAAATAAGGGGTTTTTTTTAAAGCCCTAACCAGGGGATAAAATAATGTGCTGAAGGTGACCAGAATAAGGATGCTAGCCAAATGAATATCTGTTATGCAGATTCTTTTCCTTACTTTCCTCCCCAAAAACTAAGGTGCATCTTATACTCTGAAAAATACGGTAAGTCAGCTTGCTTCCTGCTTTCATTGGTCACAAGTTGTCAAGGAACTGATTGGTTGACTCAAGAAAAAAAATGCCATTTTCTGTTTCTTTAGACAGCCCAGTTCTGTATGCTGGGTGATCCAATCAGCTTGGCAGGAAATAATTCTTATTTACCACCATCACCCAACACACAATTGTAATGGACCTGGGCATGTGAAACCAACAATTATTTTGTGTGTTAGGACAAAGGTTGAAATCCCTCACTCCAGGGATTTTAACATTACCCTGATTCAGGAAAAACTATTGTTTTGTTGACTCTGTTGTAAATCAATCATTGGATTGTTGTGGAGAGAATCCTTCTTAATTTTTGAAATAATCAACTAATAAAAACACTTCCCGTGAACATCCGAGCACCTCAACAATTCATTGCATGGAAGGAAGACAAGTGTAGGAGGAGACATCAGAGAATTCAGTGGTTCTCAACCTTTCTAATGCCGCGACCCCTTAATACAGTTCCTCATGTTGTGGTGACCATAGTTCCCTCTAAGCTGAGCAGTGAGCAATCGCTCACTTAAAAATCATCATCAACTCAGAGTTTTCCAAACCTGCCCAGAAGCCGAGAGGGAAAGAGTGAGAGGGAAGGAGAGAGAGAGGAAGAGAGGAAGAGAGAGAAACAGATAGAAAAAAGAGAGGAAGGAAAAGAGAAAGAAAAAGAATGGGAGTAAGGAAGAGAGAAAGAAAATCAAAATCTAGTTTGAAACTAGCTCAACTATTTAAGTGGCATTTTGATATTGATAGAGTTGCCCTATTATGAGCTCACTGTTATAGACACACAGTGCAGTATTTTATTTTGAAATTCTCTGAGGCAAAACAGGGTGGGTTTTTTATTGGTTTGTTTGTTTGTTTGTTCATTTGTTCGTTCGTTCATTCATTCATTCATTCATTCATTCATTATTTCTGTGCCGCCCAGTCCCAAAGGGACTGCCGCTCAGACACTATACTTTTCCACCCACCCACCCAAAAAATTAGAGGGAACACTGGTGGTGACCCCCAACCATAGGTCTAGCACCAGTTCTCCCAGCAGATCTTTAAGCTGATTGGCAGGAAGGTCAGAGGGACACCCCCACTGTAAATGCCTGATTGGTCAGATTGTAAAAATATGTTCCAAGGTGCCAGAATAGAACTATAACTAAAGTACACAAACGTTTGTGAATGTTCCCAACAGTTTCTTTCTCCGCAGTGAGAAATTCAATGATGACATGCTGCTTGTAATGTACATCACTTACAGAAGCCATTTCGAAACACTGCTGCAGCTACGCTATCTGCCTGAAGAAACGCAACATTTACACATACACTCCTGATAATTCAAATAATGTATATATAAAGTGTCACATTCGTACCATTATTGCAGGGTGAGAAAAAAAATGTGGTGCATTACTTTCTGGGCAACCCTCGTAGTAGGTTGCCTCAACTGGATTTCCATCCTTGGGAAGGAAAACTTCATTTTATAAAATGGTTTATAAATGCCAATGGACAGGGAATCCAGGGTTTGCTTTCTCAAAGAGACCTTGGAGGGCCTTCTAGTCCAGTGCCTTGCTCAAGGAAGGGGCCTTATACAGTATCAGTGATGGTGAACCTATGGTGCAGAAGTGACAGGCCGCCAACCCTTAAAAAAGCAAAGTCCACCTTGTCTAATTCATCTTGTACGTCTTTCGAAAGCGCTTTAGTTCCTAACACTGTGGGAAATTTGTCTTTTCCCATGGTCTTAGCCAGTGAAGGGCTGCAAAAGATTTTACTACCATGCTGTGGGCAGGGTTTATTTTGTGAGTGTGGCTTGCCAGCCATGTGACCGGGGAGGGGGGCTTAAAGGTCATGTGACTGGCTTAAAGGTGGCCAACTTGACATCACTCATGTCAAGGGTTTGGGTTAGGGTTAGGATCTCCTTGCCTCAAACAGATACAATTCCCCTTACTATTACTGAACATCCAAAATATACTATTTAATTCTATGCATCTATGTCATGTGTGTACATACATATTACACACAGGCACACAAAAATATACATTATCTACTATATAAAGTGTATGTACACACTCATGCACTCACGCACAGCTCTTCTAAAATTATATAATCACCGGGTACCGTCAACTAAACAATGTCGTTTGGTGGGGCCTAGGGGAAGAGCCTTCTCTGTGGCTGCCCCAACCCTCTGGAACCAACTCCCCCCAGAGATTAGAATAGCCCCCACCCTCCTTGCCTTTCGTAAGCTCTTCAAAACCCACCTCTGCCGTCAGGCATGGGGGGATTAAGATAATATTTCCCCATAGGCTTCTACAATTTATGCATGGTATGTTTGTATGTATAATTGGTTTTATAACAAGGGTTTTTAACTGTTGTAGTATTGGATTTTTACATTCTGTTTTTTGTCACTGTTGTTAGCCGTCCCGAGTCTACTGAGAGGGGCGGCATACCAATCAATCAATCAATAAATAAATAAATAAATAAATACACATTCAACCTAATTTACCGCGATAGGAAAAACATACCCAGAGTCCAGAAGGGGAAAAAAAGAAAAAAAATCAATTTTTTTTACTGGTTCTGCGTACCTGACTGTACCCATAGGAGCCCATCACTAGTCTTAGGCGACCCCTGTGAAACGGTCATTCAAACCCCCAAAGGTATCTCGACCCCCAGGTTGAGAATCACTACCATAAGGCAATACACGTTTCGGCCTCCAGGAAGGACGTCTTCGTGACGTCAAAGCTCCGCCCATGGAACTCCCTATTGGGATTCCCTACCTCCTTTCCAGCCTCCAGATTGGCCGAAAACGCCGCCGCCGATTGCAAAAACGGAGCTCCACCAGGCGGTGCCACCCGGCTCTAACCTTCTGAAACAGCCGGGCACTTCTCGGTGGCCTCCGGAACCCGAACCCGAACCCGAACTTCCGGGTTCGGCGTTCAGGAGAATGCCGAAAAGCCCCCCGGCTGTTTCAGAAGGTGACAGCCGGGCGGCGGCGCTTCTCGGCGGCCTCCCAAACCCGAAAATTTCAGGTTCAGGTTCGGGAGAACGCCGAGAAGCCCCCCGGCTGTTTTAAAAGGTGACAGCCAGGCAGCGGCGCCCAGCGGAGCGCCATTTTGTGATTTTTTTTCCCTTTGCACGCATTAATCGCTTTTACATTGTTTCCTATGGGAAACAATGTTTCATTTTATGAACTTTTCGCCTTATGAACCTACTTCCGGAACCAATTAAGTTCGTAATATGAGGTATTACTGTATAAGAAATAGGACTCCACATTATGCTAAGCCGACCTGGCCAGGTAACTTTAACCATAACAGCCACCTCCCTTCATGTTTTATGCAACTATTTTTTCATTGTCAGGTAAAGCACACCCTGTTTTGGCTCAAGTTTTCATTTAGCAACCGAAGCAAAGGCCGAAAGAGAAAACCAGCTTCTCTGCTTTTTAATAATGGAAGTGAGCCAGAATTGTTTTTATTATTATGACTTCCACCTTCCCCATAAGTAGCAGGCAAAGTGGACTTTGCGATCCTTTCCTCTGGATGTCTTGCCAGGCTTCAAAGGTGACTGTATTATTTCCCTGCCTAAAGCATCCGCTCGCAAAACCTTCCAGGTAAACCTTCAAAAAAGGACAGCTCTCTAGAAAATACAGTGGTACCTCTACCTAAGAACGCCTCTACTTACAAACTTTTCTAGATAAGAACCAGGTGTTCAGGATTTTTTTCACCTCTTCTCAAGAACCATTTTCCATTTACAAACCCCGAGCTTCTGAAACTGTAACTGGAAAAGGTAGGGAGGAGCCTCCGTGGGGCCTCTCTAGGAATCTCCTGGGAGGAAATAGGGCTGGAAAGGGTGGGGAGAAGCCTCCGTGGGGCCTCTCTAGGAATCTCCTGGGAGGAAACATGGCCTCCACCCTCCCCGTGGTTTCCCCAATCGCACAGATTATTTGCTTTTACATTGATTGGGAAAATTGCTTCTTCTTACAAACGTTTCTACTTAAGAACCTGTTCACAGAATGAATTAAATTCATAAGAAGAGGTACCACTGTATATCGTTCAGACATTTGGCCCAGCGTTCAAACGCCAGTTGTTCCAAAAATGGGCTTGTTTCACAATTCCCAAAGGGCCATTGGAACAGAGATTTGACTTGTACAGCAATTTCCCAGTAAATACATGTTGAGAGATTTATATGAGGTTGCCCAGAAAGTAATGCACCCCATTTTTTTTCTTCAACAATTATTTATTGAACACAATGAAACTTACACACAAGAAGGAATGATGTTTCTTCTAGACTCCCTATTTTTCCAAGTAATCTCCATCCCGTTCTATGGCCTTCCTCCAACGGGACAAAAGGGTATGTATGCCCTGTCGGTACCACTCCTTGTTCTGGTCACAAAGCCATTTCTGCACTGTGCGAATCGCCTCTAATGGCCTCACCCTCTTTGCTCAGCGACTAACTGTACTTCTGTCGACTGCAGATTCTCCACAAACTGTACACAAACGTTTGTGAATGTCCCCATCAGTTTCTTTCTCCACAGTGAGAAATTCAATGTCGACACACTGCTTGTAACATACATCACTTACAGAGACCATTTTGAAACACTGTTGTAGCTATGCTATTTGCCTGAAGAAATGCAACATTTACACACGCACTCCTGATAATTCAAATAATGTATATCTAAAATATATCTAAGGGGCAAGTACAAGTGCCCTAGAGTGCCTTCCGTCCCCTGTCCTATTGCTCTCCTATATCTCCTATACCTTTTTTCTATTCCTATATCTCTTCTTCTATTCTTTCATTGATATTGACAACTAGACACAAGAACAGTTTTTTCCCGAACGCCATCACTCGACTAAACAAATAATTCCCTCAACACTGTCAGACTTTCTACTAAATCTGCACTTCTATTCTACTAGTTTTTCTCATCATTCCTTTCACCCATTTCTTCCCATGTTGACTGTATGACTGTAACTTGTTGCTTATATCCTAATATTTTTATTAATATTGCTTCTTGCTTATTTGACCCCTATGACAATCATTAAGTGTTGTACCACATGATTCTTGACAAATGTATCTTTTATTTTATGTACGCTGAGAGCATATGCACCAAGACAAATTCCTTGTGTGTCCAATCACACTTGGCCAATAAAAATTCTATTCTATTCTATTCTATTCTATATGTTTTATTCCCATATCTTCTCTTCTCTTCTTTCTTAGATATATTTTACTATGAGTAATATCCTCTATAACCTTCATTATGTATTTTACTATGTGTATACCCAATAAAACCCTCATTGTGTATTGGACAAAATCAATCAATCAATAAAATAAATAAATAAAGTGTTGCTTTCGTACCATTGCTGTAGGGTGGGGGGAGAAAGGTGGTGCATTACTTTCTGGGCGACCCTCTTAGCAAGTTGCCTCAATCGGATTTCCATTCTTGGGAGGGAAAACATCATTTTAGGAAATGGTTTATAAAAGGCTATGGACTGGGAATCCAGGGTCTGCTTTCAAATCAGACCTTGGAAGGTCTTTTAGTGCAGCCCCTTGCTCAAAGAGGAGGCCCTATATCGGTGATGCCTTTTGCATTGCAAATATGGAAACCCTGTAAAGTAAATGCAGCCTTTGTTGTGGGAAGGCAGAGCTGATTAAGCAGCAAGATGTGACAGGATGCTGACATAAGCTCACACATCCTGTCACGTGGTCTTGATCAGGTGGATCAATAAACAGAAAGTGTCCTGAACTGGTGACAACAACCATCTCTTCTCTTTCATGAATACAAAACAGGAAAATTGATGTTAGGGCTTTTTGGCTTTTTTTTACTGCAACAGAGGCTGTCGGAAGTCAATGCTTCTTCTTTCGTTTTCCTCAGTTTTCCTCAGTTTCTCCTTACTTTTCTATTCCCCCTTCCCTTCTCCCCACCCGCACATTGTGTCTTCCTGTTTACCTTTGGATATTATCTTATACTCTAATAAAAACATTAAACCCCCCCAAAAATTTACAAAGCCACTATTAAGTATGTTGGTGTAACATGGGCATACTAAGTATGCCCATGTTACACCAACACTCCGCAGTCTGCATTGGTTGCCAATCAGTTTCCGGTCACAATTCAAAGTGTTGGTTATGACCTATGAAGCCCTTCATGGCTTCAGACCAGAATATCTCCGGGACCGCCTTCTGCCGCACGAATCCCAGCGACCAGTTAGGTTCCACAGGGTTGGCCTTCTCCAGGTCCCGTCGACTAAACAAAGGTTGGCCTTCTCTGTGGCGGCCCCGACCCTCTGGAAGCAACTCCCCCCAGAGATCAGAATTGCCCCCACCCTCCTCACCTTTCACAAGCTCCTTAAAACCCACCTCTGTCTTCAGGCATGAGGGAATTGAGGTATTTCCTTCCCTCTAGGCCTATACAATTTATGCATGGTATCTTTGTGTGTATGTTCGGTTTTTTAAAAAAGGGTCTTTTAATTATTTTAAATATTAGATTTGTTATATGTTGTTTCATTATTGTTGTTAGCCGCCCCGAGTCTACGGACAGGGCCGGCATACAAATCTAATAAATAAATAAATAAATAAATAAATAAACTAAATATTAAAATTTGTTTGTTTGTTTATTTATTTATTTATTTATTTATTTATTTATTTATTTATTGATTGATTGATTGATTGATTGATTGATTGATTGAGTCTCTCCGTAGACTCGGGGTGGCTAACAACAGTAACAAAAAAACAGCATGTAAATCCAATACTAAAACAACTAAAAAACCCTTATTGTAAAAACAAACATCCATACATACAAACATACCATATATAAATTGTAAAGGCCAAGGGGGAAAGAATATCTCAGTTCCCCCATGCCTGACAGCAGAGTGATGACCAGTGAAGGGCTGCAAAATTTTTTACTGCCAATCTGTGGGTTTGGCTTATTGTGCGGGTGTGGCTTGCTGGCTTTGTGACCGGGTGGGAGTGGCTTGACAATTATGTCATAGCCGCCCTGAGTCCTTCGGGATTGGGCGGCATAGAAGTTAAATAAATGAATGAATGAATGAATGAGTGAGTGAGTGGCTGGGCATGGCTTAAAGGTCATGTGACCGGGTGGGAGTGGCTTACTGAGCAAGGTAAGTTTTCAAATAGTTTTTTTATGCCATACACATGAAAGAACGGTGCAGACGAGCAAATTGCCATGTTTTTTGATGCAGTGTACATGTGGGCAAGGTGCACACTCACTTTTTCAATTCTAGGCAAACCTTTTGTTAAATTGTGTGGATGCCACCTCTGGTGAAACCACACTTTTGCACTTCCAATATAGCCTTAGCATTTTAGACTTTTATTCATAGAAACATAGAAGACTGACGGCAGAAAAAGACCTCACCGTCCATCTAGTCTGCCCATATACTAGTTCTTGTATTTTATCTTAGGATGGATCTATGTTTATCCCAGGCATGTTTAAATTCAGTTACTGTGGATTTACCGACCACGTCTGCTGGAAGTTTGTTCCAAGGATCTACTACTCTTTCAGTAAAATAATATTTTCTCGCATTACTTCTAATCTTTTCCTCAACTAACCTCAGATTGTGCCCCCTTGTTCTTGTGTTCACTTTCCTATTGAAAACATTTCCCTCCTGAACCTTATTTAACCCTTTCACATATTTAAATGTTTCAATCATGTTCCTCCTTTCCCTTCTGTCCTCCAGACTCTACAGATTGAGTTCATGAAGTCTTTCCTGATAGGTTTTATGCTTAAGACCTTACACCATTTTTGTAGCCCGTCTTTGGACCCGTTCAATTTTATCAATATCTTTTTGTAGGTGAGGTCTCCAGAACTGAACACAGTACTCCAAATGTGGTCTCACCAGCGCTCTATATAGCGGGATCATAATCTCCCTCTTCCTGCTTGTTATACCTCTAGCTATGCAGCCAAGCATTCTACTTGCTTTCCCTACCGCCTGACTGCACTGTTCACCCATTTTGAGACTGTCAGAAATCATGACCCCTAAATCCTTCTCTTCTGAAGTTTTTGCTAGCACAGAACTGCCAATACAGTATAATACTCAGATTGAGAATTCCTTTTGCCCAAGTGAATTATTTTACATTTGGAAACATTAAACTGTAGTTTCCATTGCTTTGACCACATTGCTTTGACCAATACCACTTCCTAGTGCTTTTACAGCCCTCTCTAAGCGGTTTATAGAATCAGCATATTTGCCCCCAACAATCTGGGTCCTCATTTTACCCACCTCGGAAGGATGGAAGGCTGAGTCAACCTTGAGCCAGTGGTGAGATTTCAGCTAGCAGCTAGCTGAAGTAGCCTGCAGTGCTGCACTCTAACCACTGCAACACCCCAATTCTAATATTCTAAAAACTCCACTACCACTTATCCTGGTGTAACATCTACCGCAGTTGTGTGGAATATTATTATGCCAAGTTGCAAATACAAATGTAAGTGGAAAACCTGCCCAACGGGAACATATGAGCTGCTAAGGATTTTAATTCAGGTGACCCAGTGGTGCCTTCTAACAATTGTACCCCCACTGGCTTTTAAAATAAACAAGCTCCCTTGCAGGGTGGAAGAATGAGAGCAAGCTTGTCTGGTCAAGTTAGTAAGGAATTGGACTAGGAGCAAGGAGCTCCACTTATATAGTCTTGCCTTAGGCAGGAAATCCAGCTGAGAGACTCTGGGCCAGTGAAAGAGGGAGGGAGGGGGAGGCAGGGAGGGAAAAGGGGAGAAAGAGAGAGAGAAAGGGTGGGAGGGAGAGAGAGGGAGAGGGAGAGAGTGGGAGGAAAAGGGAGGGAAGGATGGAGAAAGGAAGGGAGAGAGAGGGAGAGAAAGAGGGTGGGGAAGAGAGAGATGGAGAGAGGGGGAGTGAAACAGGGAT
This sequence comes from Erythrolamprus reginae, assembly GCF_031021105.1. Classification (NCBI taxonomy): domain Eukaryota; kingdom Metazoa; phylum Chordata; class Lepidosauria; order Squamata; family Dipsadidae; genus Erythrolamprus; species Erythrolamprus reginae. The sequence continues at coordinate 16,393,052 of NC_091956.1, read as the reverse complement.
AGAGGGAAAAAGAGGGAAGGGGAGAAAGAGAGGGAGAGAAAAAAAGAGAAACAAGGTAGGGAAGAGAGTGGGAGAGAGGGGAGAGAGAGGGCGAGAGAGTGGGAGAGGGAGGGAGATAGAAGGAGGGGGAGAAAGAGGGAGAGAGGGGGGAGAGAGAGGGAGGGGGAAAAGGGGGGAAGTATGCAGAAACGAAGGGAGAGAGAGGGAGAGAAAGAGGGTGGGGAAGAGAGAGATGGAGAGAGGGGGAGTGAAACAGGGATAGAGGGAGAGAGAGGGAGGAGAAAGAGGGATAGAGAAAAAGAGGAACAAGGTTGGGAAGAGAGAAGGAGAGAGAATGGGAGAGGGAGGGAGATGGGGGAGAGAGAGGGAGAGAAAGAGTAGGGGAGGGAGGGAGAGAGGAGAGGGAGAGGGTGGGAAGGGTGGGATGGAGAGAGGGAGAAAGAGAAGGAGAGAGAGGGAGGGAGAAGAAGAGAAACAAGTTAGGGAAGAGAAGGGGAGAGAGAGGGATAGAGGGAAGGAGAGGGAGGGAGGGAGAGAGGGAGAAAGAGAATGGGAGAGAGGGAGGGATAGAAAGAAGGTAGAGAAGACAGAGAGGGGGAGAGGGGGAGAGAACAGAGTCTCTTTCTTCCCCCCCCCCTCTCCACACACACACTCACTTTCTCCCTCACTTTCTTCTCTCCCTCCTTCTCCCTTCCCTTTCTGTGCAGTCTTTCTCTTTCTCTTTCTCTTTGCAAACACCAGAGAGACAAAGTCTCTCTCTCTCTCTCTCTCTCTCTCTCTCTCTCTCTCTCTCTCTCTCTCTCTCTCTGCCCCCAGGTTAACAACAGCAGGAAACCACTTCAGAAAAAGAATGCTCAGAGAAAAGAACGGGCTTGCCCAGGCAGCTGCCAAGAGTCCAGACTGATTTAAAAGGTGTGCAAACTCCCATACAAACACAGGGCAGTGCCCAATTATCTTTTAAACACAAAATGATTTTAGAAGGAGCTGAAGTAGGAAAAATCCAGGCGGTGGCCAAATACATCAAGGGAGATTGCATGCATGGGTCAAAGTGGGAGAACATTTCCCAGTCAATGTTGCTCGGCCTTAAAAAGGAGGAGGGGGAAGAGGAGTGTGGGGTCCTTGTGGCTCTCTGGGCTTGCTTGCTTTATTGCAGACATTTCATTACCAAACTAGATAACATCCTCAGTGCTAGAAGGGAGGGGAGTTTGAGTGTGGGGCATTTGGTGCTCTATGAGCTTGCTTGTTTCATTGCAGGCATTTCATTACCAAATTAGGTAATATCATCAGTGCTAGAAAGGAGAGGAGGAGGAGGAAGAGGAGCAGGAGGGGGAGGGGGAGGAGAAGAAGGAGGAGGAGGAGTATGGGGTCCTTGTGGCTTTCTGGGCTTGCTTGTTTTCTTGTAGACGTTTCATTACCAAACTAGGTAATATCATCAGTGCTAGAAAGGATAGGAGGAGGAGGAGAAGAAGGAGTAAAAGAAGCAGGAGGAGGAGGAGGAAGAAGAGGTGGGTCCTTGTTGCTGAGCTTTCTTGCTTTCTTGTAGATGTTTCATTACCAAACGAGGTAACATCATCAGTGCTAGAAGGGAATGGAAGAGGAGGAGGAAGAGTAGTGTGGGTTCTTGTTGCTTTTTGAGCTTTCTTTCTTTCTTTCTTGTAGACGTTTCATTACCAAACTAGGTAACATCATCAGTGCTAGAATGGAGTGGCAGAAGTAGAGTGGCGGAAGGAAGGGGAAGGAAGGAGGAAAGGAGTCTAGCAGGCAGGCGGACAGGCTGGCAGGCAGGAAGGAGTGAATCAGGAAGGAAGGAATCAAGCTAAATGAATTGATGAAAAGAAGGAGAAGGAAGGAAGGAAGGAAGGAAGGAAGGAAGGAAGGAAGGAAGGAAGGAAGGAAGGAAGGAAGGAATCCATATGAATTGAAGCTATATGAATTGAAGAAGAGAAGGAAAAGGTAGGTAGGTAGGTAGGTAGGAAGGAAGGAAGGAAGGAAGGAAGGAATCCATATGAATTGAAGCTATATGAATTGAAGAAGAGAAGGAAAAGGTAGGTAGGTAGGTAGGTAGGAAGGAAGGAAGGAAGGAAGGAATCCATATGAATTGAAGCTATATGAATTGAAGAAGAGAAGGAAAAGGTAGGTAGGTAGGTAGGAAGGAAGGAAGGAAGGAAGGAAGGAAGGAATCCATATGAATTGAAGCTATATGAATTGAAGAAGAGAAGGAAAAGGTAGGTAGGTAGGTAGGTAGGTAGGAAGGAAGGAAGGAAGGAAGGGAAGGAAGGAAGGAAGGAAGGAAGGAAGGAAGGAATCCATATGAATTGAAGCTATATGAATTGAAGAAGAGAAGGAAAAGAAAGGAAGGAAGGAGGGAGGAACAAACCAACGAAATTTTGGTAGTGGCATTGTAACTTTTGGGGTTTTTTCCATATAACATTTTTATTAGGTGATAAGATAAAATAATAGAAAAGTCATTAGGAGCTTGTTTCATTTTATACATGAGTGGTTTCCTCTTGTCAGTGTTGGTGTGAGTACAGTATTGACAGAGCATTGACAGGGAAAACCACTGTTGTATAAGTAACCCCCCCCCCTCCAGCACAATTGATGAAGTTCCTTACTTGGGTAATGAAATGTCACAAGAAAAAAAAACATCCAATCTCAAGAGACCACTAAGAAACCACCCTCCTCCTCCTCCACCACCACCTTCTCTTCCTCCTCCTCCTCCTCCTCTTCGTCCTCCTCCATCATTCCCTTTTAGCATTGATGATGTTACATAGTTTGGTAAGGAAAGGTCTGCAAACAAGGACCACACACTCCTCCTCCTCCTCAATCCCATTCCCTTCTAGTACTGATGATGTTGCCCCATTTTCGGAGTGGGTGGCATACAAATCTAATAAATTATTGTTGTTATTATTATTATTATTAGTTTGGTCATGAAATGTCTAAAAAAACCAACAAGCAAACTGAGAAAGCACCAAGGATCCTACAGTGTCTTGAGAGCTGGGCTGTTTATACTTCTAGGTAAATAGTCAATTAATGAGCTCCAAGGAATTGTATTCTGCACCTGCTCGGGGGCCTGTTCATTAATCCTCATTCCATTTTATCTCTGGGTGGAGATCGGTCCTGCACCAAGCAAAATGTAGATGGAGTTTAAAAGTCTTTGTAAAGCTGGAGCTCAGCTGAGGATTGAACCAATGAGCCTCAACATGTAACCAACCCTGTCTGACAGTTCTGCTGAAGTAAGACATTTGGGGATGAAGAAGACAAGGGAAAGAAGGAAAAGAGGAGAGGAGAGGGGAGGGGAGGGGAAGGGAAAGGAAAGAGGAAGGAAGGAGGAAGGAAGGAGGGAGGGAGGAATGAATAAAAGAAGGAATGTTTCTTTCTTTCTCTTTCTTCCTTCCTTCCTTCCTTCCTTATATATATCCATCTCTATCTCTATCTCTCTATCTCTCTTCCTTTTCTTATTATCTCTCTCTCTCTCTCCCTTCCTTCCTTCCTTCCTTTTTCTTCCTTCCTTTTCCGTGTGTGTGTGTGTGTGTGTGTGTGTGTGTGTGTGTATGTATATATTTCCATCTACAGCTTATCTGTCCTATCTATCAATCAATCTATGGATATGGATATACAGTGTAATGTATATGCATGTGGGAAAGAAAGAAAGAAAGAAAGAAAGAAAGAAAGAAAGAAAGAAAGAAAGAAAGAAAGAAAGAAAGAAAGAAGGCTTCTTTCATTTTTTCTTTCTTTCTTTCTTCCTCCCTTCCTTCTTTCCTTATCTCTCTATTTATCTATCTCTATATATTGAAAGAAAAAAGAAGCCTCCCTTCTTTTCTTCTCTCTCCCTCTCTTTCCCTTCCTTCCTTCCTTCCTTTCCCTTATGTATGTATCTCCATTTATATCTGTATCTTTATCAGTATCTATATCTCTGTCTGTCTGTCTGTCTGTCTGTCTGTCTGTCTGTCTATGGATATACAATGTCAGAAGGCTGGATAAAAGCTGTACTAAAAATTGCCATTGAAACAAAAATAAACCATCAAACACAGCTAGTCAGGAAAGTCTAAAGATTTCGCAGGAAATACTTTTTAGGTCAAAACAATTCTACTTCCCATGTTGACCATCTTGTTTGGATGTTGCTTGTTTGTTTAAAGAAGTTTTAACAAAGTGTCTGGCTTTGTACCCCTTTGAAAATTCTCCTGGCAAAGGGCTATTTTAGGTTACTTGCTGGAGCCATTATAGGGCAAAATTCATTGGATAGCTGCTGAAGCCACTATAGCCCCTCTGACCCCCTCCTCTCTGTGACAGCCCCTCAGATATTGGAAGACTGCTATCATGTCTCCCTTGGAGACATCACTAAACTATGCCCAGTTCCTGCAACCGTATGTTTTAGCCTCCATTCCCCCTAATCATCCTGGTTGCTCTTCTCATAAGTACCTTTTTTCAGGGGTGGTGCAACTTCAAATGGTCACTAAATGAACTGTTGTAAGTCGAGGATTACCTATATTTATAGTGGATGGTTGAACTGTGAGATGCTTGGTGCTCTCTGTGTTTGATGATTTAAGACTTAGAAGAACTTTATGGTGACTTTGAATGCACACCAATCGGCATACATTGCAATGAAATTTCATAGGGTGTCCACCTCTAACTTACACCACATAAACATGACAAAATAAATAGATGATGATGATGATGAAGAAGACAGACAGAAAGACAGAAAGACAGAAAGACAGAAAGGCAAACAGACAATTATTCATATACCCACATTCCTCTAATATACGAAAGAAAGAAAGAGAGAGAAGGAAAGAAAGAAAGAAGGAAGAAAGAAAGAAAGAAAGAAAGACAGAAAGACAGAAAGACAGACAGAAAGGCAAACAGACAATTATTCATATACCCACATTCCTCTAATATACCAATTATTCATATACCCACATTCCTCTAATATACGAAAAGAAAGAAAGAGAGAGAAGGAAAGAAAGAAGGAAGGAAGGAAGGAAGGAAGGAAGGAAGGAAGGAAAGAAAGAAAGAAAGAAAGAAAGAAAGAAAGAAAGAGGAGGGAGGGAGGGAAATGCAAGAGAAGGGAGGAAGGGGGAAAGAAGGAAGGGAAGGGAAAGGGAGGGAGAGGAGAAAAAATTATGCATATCTTTGTAAGGGACTCCCCTCTAATATACATAAGAAAGAAGGAAGGAAGGAAGGAAGGAAGGGAAGGAAGAATTATGCATATCTTTGTAAGGGTCTCCCCTCTATATACATAAGAAGGAAGGAAGGAAGGAAGGAAGGAAGGAAGGAAGGAAGGAAGGAAGGAAGGAAGGAAGAAAGAAAGAAAGAAAGAAAGAAAGAAAGAAAGAAAAGAAAGAAAGAAAGAAAGAAAGAAAGAAAAGAAAGAAAGAAAGAAAGAAAGAAGAAAGAAAGAAAGAAAGAAAGAAAGAAAGAAAGAAAGAAAGAAAGAAAGAAAGAAAGAAAGAAATGATTATGCCATATACCCTCATCTCTCCAAGAATCTCCACCTCTAATCTACACCATATAAACCTGGCAAAATGAATGAACCAATCAATCAACAAACAAAAAAACAACACAGTTTCACTTTGTGTGTGTGTGTGTATGAGAGAAACAAATCTTTTGAGTTGATGGTTTTCTTGCAGATGTTTCATTGCCCAAGTAGATGATCAACATCCCACAAGAAAACCCAAAAGCTGAGAGAGGATTCCTCCCACTCACACCACACACACACACAGAGAGAGAGAGAGAGAGAGAGAGAGAGAGAGAGAGAGAGAGACTCCCCCCCCCATCAAGGAGGGGAGAGCATTACAAAGCATTGCAGTGGGAGAAAGAGAGAGACCATTCCCCTTTTCCAGAAAGGATCCCAGGTGATCAGAGAGGGGGAAAAGACCCCTTCAGTCACCAAGAGGGCATAGGAATATTATATATATATATCTGTCTCTCTGTCTCTGTCTCTCTGTCTCTCTGTCCTCTCTCTCTCTCTCTCTCTCCACTTTGGATCAACTCGGCTGGAGTAAAAGATGGCACCAACCTTTCAAGTGGAGGTGCTCATTGCCACTGCTCTCTCTCTCACACACAGTCACTCACTCCTTTCTCCCCTCCCTCCTGTCTCACTCTACCCCTTCTCTCTTTTTTCTCTTTCTTTCTTTCCTTCCTTCTCTTTTTCTCCCCTCTTTCTCTCTCCCCCCTTTCTTTCTTTTTCCTTTCTCTCTCTCTCCTCCTCACTCTTTACACACTTCCCTCTCTCTCTCTCTTTCTTTCTCTCCCACTCTACCCCCTTTCTTCTCTCTCTTTTCTTTCTTTCTTTCCTTCCTCTGCTTTCTTTCTTTCCTTCCTTCTTTCTCTTTCTCTTTCTCTCTCCCCCTCCTCTCATTTCTCTCTTTCTTTCCTTCTGTCCTTTCTTTCTTTCTCCCTCTTTCTTTTTCTTCTTCCTTGCTATAACTCTTTCCCTCACTTTCCTTCCCTCTCTCTCTCTCTTCTCTCCCTTCCCCCCTCTTTCTCTCCCTCCCTCGCTGGCTCGCATCCTCGAAAGCTTCAAGGCGCGTCGGAGACAGAAGCGGGACACGGGGATCCACTGCCGGGTCGTGTGGGACGCGACCGATGGCGCCTTCCTGCTTACCTGGCGGCGTTTTGCAAGGCGCCGACCTCGCGGGAGCAAAGGAAGTGACTCCGAGGAAGTCTTGACTTTCTCTTTCCTCCTCTCCGGTTGGCTTCTTCCTGATTTGTTCCCGGCCTGGCCCATCCGCCGCCGGCTTCGGCAAAGCGCCCCACGAAGGGCTGGGCGACCAGGGCAGACGCCACCCCCGAGCCTGCCGGAGACGGAAGGGCCACCTGGAGCCCCCGCGTGGGTTGTGGGCGGAGGAGCCCGAGGGGAGGCGGCTGCAAATTCTTTCCTGGGGCTTTTTGCAGAGTTCTGCCAGGCGGCTCTTCAACGGGGACAGCGCTCCCCGCTGGCCTGCGGGGGAGGGAAGAGCCCGGGCACGGCAGGCGGAAGGGCGCTGGAAGGAAGGAAGATTGACCAGGGCGCGTGGGGGCTGGTTTTTCCCCTCGGAAAGTTAGTTTCTTTCTTTCTTTCTTTCTTTCTTTCTTTTTTCCTTCCTTCCTTCCTCCATTCCTTCCTTCTTTCCTCCCTTCCTCCATTCCGCCTCCTTCCTTCCTTCCTCCCTCCCCCCTTCCTTCCTTCCTTTTCTTTTTCATTTCTGTTCTGTTTTGGGTTCCCCCAGACCTCAACACCAACTGGAAAAAACAGCCCAGACACTCTGGTAAAAGCAAAAGTACTTTATAGCTGGAAAAAATAAACACAGAGGAAAAACCTGTTTCTTCCCACAGACAGGCTATAATACTTTATAGCAGAGTCCTGATGTCCAGACAATACAGCAAGCTTCTTGCTGGCACACCCACCCCAAGGTTTCAGTAGTCAAAGGCACAAAACCAGGATTCCAAGACGCCAAAGTTCACAGCCAGGTCCAAAGACTCTCAAAGATAAAACTCCACAAGCCAGGAAGGGTGGGTCTGCCTTTTAGCCTTTTCCAAAGAGCACCACACCCAAACCCAGCTGTTGCCTCTTTAA
>NC_091956.1:16321620-16385300 GCF_031021105.1 Erythrolamprus reginae | reverse complement strand
GAAGGAAGATTGACCAGGGCGCGTGGGGGCTGGGTTTTTCCCTCGGAAAGTTAGTTTCTTTCTTTCTTTCTTTCTTTCTTTCTTTCTTCTTCCTTCCTTCCTTCCTCCATTCCTCCTTCTTCTCCCTTCCTCCATTCCGCCTCCTTCCTCCTCCCTCCCCTTCCTTCCTTCCTTTTCTTTTTCATTTCTGTTCTGTTTGGGTTCCCCCAGACCTCAACACCAACTGGAAAAAACAGCCAGACACTCTGGTAAAAGCAAAAGTACTTTATAGCTGGAAAAAATAAACACAGAGGAAAACCTGTTCTTCCCAACAGACAGGCTATAATACTTTATAGCAGAGTCCTGATGTCCAGACAATACAGCAAGCTTCTTGCTGGCACACCCACCCCAAGGTTTCAGTAGTCAAAGGCACAAACCAGGATTCCAAGACGCCAAAGTTCACAGCCAGGTCCCAAGACTCTCAAAGATAAAACTCCACAAGCCAGGAAGGGTGGGTCTGCCTTTTAGCCTTTCCAAAGAGCACCACACCCAAACCCAGCTGTTGCCTCTTTAATGCTGAAAGTACCTAGCCAATTGGTCCCTTCGCTGTGTAGCTCTTCTCTGTCGCAGATCAATTATGGCTTGTGCATTTTCCTCTAAGGAATCCAGGCTGCTTGCTGGGGAGAGCTCCCTCTGGGGGACTCTGGCTGTCCTCCCTCTTCTTCAGCCTAGGATTCCTCCTCCTCGTCTGCCTGCACCTCCTGTTCCTCATCCTCTCCCTCTGAGCTGGAAACCGACAGAAGATCAGCCGTTCCCTGAGGGGCCTCTGACGGAACCACAACAATTTCTTCCCCTTCCTTTTTTCTTTCCTTCCTCCCTCCCTCCCACTCTCTCTCCTTCCTTCCTTCCTTCCTTCCTTCCTGTTTATGTGGTGTATATTAAAGGTTGAGACCCTTAGAGAGGTGAGGGTATATGCATAATTCCTTCCTTCCTTCTTTCCTTCCTTCCTTCCTTGCTTGCTTACTTACTTCTTCCTTTTCTTTTTCCTTTCTTCCCCTTCCTTCTTTTCCTCCCCCTCTCCCTCCTTCCTTCCTTTCTGTTTATGTGGAGTGTATTACAGGTTGAGTCCTTTAGAGAAGTGAGGGTATATGCATTATTCCTTCCTTCCTTCCTTCCTTCCTTCCTTCTTTCCTTCCTTCCTTCCTTGCTTACTTACTTGCTTCTTCCTTTTCTTTTTCCTTTCTTCCCCTTCCTTCTTTTCCTTCCTTCATTCCTCCTTTTTCCTTCCTTCCCTCCCTCCTTCCTTCCTTTCTTTCTCTCTGTTTATGTGGTGCATATTAGAAAGGTAAGGGTATATACATAATTCCTTCCTTCCTTTCTTTTGTTTTTCCTTTCTTTCTTTTCCTTCCTTCCTTCCTTCCTTCCTCCTTTTTTCCTGGCACATAAAAAAAAATGCCCAATTGGGCAAATCAGAAATTTGGGAAAACGCACTTCAGGTTTGCCCATTGTGCTGTTTTTTGCACTCCGGGGCTTTTGCTCCCAAGAGCAAAAAACAGCCCAAGGGCAAACCAGAAGTGCGTTTTTCTGAACTTCCAGTTTGTCTGTTGGGTGTTGTTGTTTTTTTGCCTCCAGGGTTTCAGGGTTTCCACCCATGGCACGCATGTGTAGAGCCTCTTAGGAGAATCCTGAGTGGTCTGTTCCATTATTTACAACAAGTTGGACTCAAGGTAAGGGGTTTAAGGCCTTGAGATAAGTACTATCAACTGTTAAGGGCTGTAATCAAAGTGCCTTGGAAGAAAAAGCCCCCGGCTACAGGAAAAGGATCAAAGGTTGACCAAAAAACAGCAGAAGCATTCTAAGTTTACAGTACATCTCTACAAAACAGTAAAACAAAATACATGACCAGGCTTTAAATCAAACCCATTGAATTATTCTTTTATTTTCTTTTTAAATAAAACAAAAGAGTTCATTTGCCCTCCCCACCACCACCACTGGATAAGTTATTGCAAAATTGGTGAAGTAAGTGTTAAAAGTGAGCTGAATCCAAAGAATGCAAGATTTATTTGTTTTTTTAAAAAATCCTCATTGCAGATTTTTTTTGTTTCTTTTGAAGATGTTTCTTTTGAAGACTTACACTTCTCCTCCAAGCTCTCACTGAATGGTGGGGAAGGATTTATACCCCTTTCAGACAGCTGATCCTTTGTGTGTGTGTATGTGTGTATATATACATATACACATTCCAGATAAATACAGTGTATACATACATACATACTTACGTACTGTATGTGTATATATGTCTAATAATAATAACAATAACAGAGTTGGAAGGGACCTTGGAGATCTTATGTATACATTTATGTATATGTATATAGAGATAGAGATATTTCCACAAAGGTAGCAGTGCCATCAGGTCACCTTTAAAGACACATCCTAACCTGTATAAACAAATCCAAGCCTTACTATCCCAGGCTTCATTTGGAGAAAGCCACACCTGTTTGTCACCTAGTAACTCTTTGCCATCAACAGCAGTTTGATATTTCCTTGTCAAGAGAACTCCTGCCCAGTTGGAAAGAACAGAAAGGTTGAAATTTTGATGTAAAAAAGAGGAGGAAGGGGGGAAGGAGGAAAAAAAGCAATTTGCTATTAGTTTTAAGCATCTGTCAGGAAAGCCATGGAAACCATCATTAGCCACCCAGATCAAATTTTGGAGGCAATCCAGCATTACAATGTGAAGTTAAACAAATCTGTTCTGAAAGGAAAACCATCAGGACGGCGAGAAGATTATGGAATGTCCATCAAAATTAACTCCGCTCCTTCTGGCTTTGGTCAAAACGCTTGGTCAACAATTGAAGTTCACAACTGAAGTGATCCAAAATACCTACCAGTTGTTGAATATAGTCTATGATCAATATCAGCCAGAGGTCTCCTGCCCAGGTAAGTAATACTATTTGTTTGTTTGTTTAGTCAAGTACCTAATGGTAGTATACAAAGATATAACAATGTTTATATACGTGATCCCAGATACTTATGCAAGCCCCTTACTGACCTCTTAGGAATCGTGAGACGTCAAGAGTGGATAGTCTAAGGGTAAAGTTTTGGAGGTTAGGTGATGAACCTACAGAGTATGGTAGTGAGTTCCATGCATCTCGGTTACTAAAGTCATATTTCCTGCAGTTGAGTTTAGAGTGTTTTACTTTAAGTTTGTGTCTGTTGTGTGCTTGAGTGTTGTTGTGGTTGAAGCTGAAGTAGTCGTTGACAGGAAGGAGGTTGTAGCAGATGATTTTATGGGCTATGTTTAGGTCTTGTTTAAGGTGACGCAGTTCTAAGCTTTCTAAACCTAGGGTTGTAAATCTAGTTGTGTAGGGTATTCTGTTGCGAGTAGAGGAGTGGAGGGCTCTTCTAGTAAAGTATCTCTGGACATTTTCTAAAGATTTGTCAACTAGGAGTATGGGTCAATGTTGCATTTGGAGTATGCTTATGTATCAAAGCTTTGACTTTGTTGCAAAGTTAAATATGTGAATCACATTAAGTTTTTCTCCCCATGAATTGTACCATAAACTTTGTACCATTCTAGAACTGTATCTTCCATAAAAGATATTTTAAGAATGCATTTTCCCCCTTCTCTTGACTTCAGCCTAGCTGGTTTTTAAAAGCTGTGTCGTCTTCTACATTATTTATGGAATACAGGTAGTCCTTGAATTTCTGTTGCTAAGTGAGAAATGTGTTCAGGAAGTTTTCCACCATTTTTTTGACTTTCATTGTCACGTTTGTTAAGTGAATCATTTCACCACTGAGCCAAAAATTTCTGTTGCTAAGTGGGGGGGGGGGGGGAATCTACAGTATCCTTCCCCTGGAGTTGGGGGGGGGATTGGGATTTTGCGGTATCCTTCCCCTACAGTGGAGTGGGAATGAGGATTTTGCAGTATTCTTCCCCAGAGGAAGGAGGCTACAAAATCTCCATTCCCTTCCCACTCCAGGGGAAAGATACTGCAAAATCCCCATTCCCTCCTCACTCCAGGGGAAAGATACTGCAAAATCCCCATTCCATCCCCATTTCTGGGGGAAGTTTACTACAAAATCGTATTCCTTCCCTACTCCAGAGGAAGAATATTGCAATATCCACATTCCCTTTCCACTCCATGGAAAGGATAGTGCAAAATATCCCTTAACTCCCCTCTCTGGGGGAAGGATAGTGTTAGATATGCTGCCCTTCAACTTATATTGAGAGTTATTACAAATAGTGCCAAATCTCCATTCCCTCCCCTCTCCAGGGGAAGGATAGTGCAAAATCTCCATTCCCACCTGTCTCCTGGGGGAAGTATACTGCAAAATTCCCATGACCTCCTCACTCCAGGGGAACAATATTGCAAGAAGGGTTTCTTCTTTTCTGATTTCTTTAAAGGAAAAGTTCATTTCCTTTTCTACCATTTGTGTAAACTGTATTTATTATTTTGAAGAGCAACTAAGATGATTAAAGACCTGGGGACTAAAGCCTATGAAGAACAATTGTAGGATTTGGGTTTGACTAGCCGAGAAAAGAAGAATTAGGAGTGAGAGGGGGCATGATAGCAATATTATTATTATTATTATTATTATTATTATTATTATTATTATTATTATTATTATTGTTGTTGTTGTATGCTGCCCTTCTCTGAGGACTTGGAGGGGCAGCCACAAAAAAGAGGGAGGTCAACTTATTTTCCAAGGCACCAGAAGGCAGGACGAGAAACAAGGGATGGAAAGTTAGCAAGGGGAGAAACAACCTAAAATTAAGGAGACACTTCCTAACAGTGAAATACATCTGGCCTTTTGATCAATCATTAAGTTTTGTACCTCCTGATTCTTGACAAATGTCTCTTTTCTTTTATGTACACTGAGAGCATATGCAGCAAAGACAAATTCCCTGTGTGTCCTATCACACTTGGTCAATAAAGAACATAAGAAGAGCCATGCTGAATTGGGCCAAAGCCCATCGAGTATAGAGTTCTGTGTCATACAGTGGCCAAGCCAATTGTATATAGGGATTTTGAGCATAAAGGGGCAGCAAAGCCCTTCTTTTCCCTTGACCCCCAACAGATGGTACCCAGGGGATCCCTGCCTGCCTCAACCAACATAGAGGGGACACTTGGACATCCATTTCAATAACCACCAATACACTTGTCCTCCATGAATCTGTCTAGTCCTGCCTTGAAGCTATCCAGGCTGACAGCTGTCACGACCTCTTCTGGAAGGGAATTCCATAAACCAACGACCCTCTGGGTGAAGAAATATTTCCCTTCATTTGTCCTCACTTTCTTACCTATGAGCTTTAGGGAGTGCCCCCTTATCCTAGTATTGTGTGATAGAGAAAATATTTTTTCTCTCTCCATCTTTTCTATCCCATGCATGATTTTATACCCCTTAAGTCACCCCTTAAACACCATCTTTCAAGGCTGAAGAGACCAAGGCGTTGCAACCTGGTTTCATAGGGGAGGTGCTCCATTTCCTTGATCATTCTTGTTTCCCTTTTTTGCACCTATTCTATTCTATTCTATTCTATTCTATCTATTCTATTCTATCCTATTCTATCCTATTCTATTCTATTTTTTTTAGTTGTGGTTTGCTCCATCACTTAAGGTTTTTAAGAAAAAACTGAACAGTCACTTGTCTGAAATGGTATAGGTTATCCTGCCTGAGTAGGGGGCTGGAATAAAAGACCTCCAAAGTCCTTTCCAGCTCGATTCTGATACCTATATTCAAGGAGTCAGTTTGCAACAATGGCCAGCAGATGGTGCTGAAGGACATTAAACTTGGTTTTCTTCCTATCTTACTGGAGCTTAGCATCTCTTTATCCAGGAGAGTTATTTGGTCTCTCGTTTATTGATTTTATTTTTATTTTATTTTATTTAGCAATACCTCTTAGACTCATATAGAGGGTAGAACAAGACGCAATGGGTGAAAACTGAACAAGGAGAGAAGTAACTTAGAGTTAAGGAGAAATTTCCTGACAGTTAGAACAATTAATCCATGGAACAACCCCTCCAGAACACTGGAAGTGTTTAAAGAAGATGTTGGATAATCGTTTATCTGTAGTGGTCTAGGGTTTCTTGCCCAAGCAGGGGGTTGGATTAGAAGACCTCCAAGGTCCTTTCCAACTCTATTGTTATAATTATTATTAAACAATGGGCACTGTACACCAAGACAACTAGACCCAAGAACAGTTTTTTTCCAAATGCTAAATAAATAATTCCCTCTCCACTGTCAAACTATTCACTAGGGCAGCATTGCTATTACTATTAGTCTTCTCATCGTACCCATCATTCATCTCCTCCCACTTATGACTGTATGGTTGTAACTTGTTGCTTGTTTCCTTACGATTTATATTAATATTGATTGTTTCTTGATAGCTTATTTGTACTCTATGGCAATCATTAAGTGTTGTACCTCATGATTCTTGACAAATGTATCTTTTATTTTATGTACACCGAGAGGCTATGCACCAAAGACAAATTCCTTGTAAGTCCTATCACACTTGGCCAATAAAGAATTCTGTTCTCTTCTGTTCTGTTCCATTCCGTTCCATTCCATTCCATTCCATCTTATTCTATTATTTTATATTTTATATTTTCTGTTTTCTGTTTTCTGTTTTATATTTTATATTTTATATTTTATATTTTATATTTTATATTTTATATTTTATATTTTATATTTTATATTTTATATTTTATATTTTATATTTTATATTTTATATTTTATATTTTATATTTTATATTTTATATTTTATATTTTATATTTTATATTTTATATTTTATATTTTATATTTTATATTTTATATTTTATATTTTATATTTTATATTTTATATTTTATATTTTATATTTTATATTTTATATTTTATATTTTATATTTTATATTTTATATTTTATATTTTATATTTTATATTTTATATTTTATATTTTATATTTTATATTTTATATTTTATATTTTATATTTTATATTTTATATTTTATATTTTATATTTTATATTTTATATTTTATATTTTATATTTTATATTTTATATTTTATATTTTATATTTTATATTTTATATTTCATTTTTCATTTTTTATATTATTTTATATTATTTTATATTATTTTATATTATTTTATATTTTATATTTCATATTTCATATTTCATATTTCATTTTTTTATTTTTTTTATTTTTTTTATTTTATATTTTATATTTTATATTATTTTATATTTTATTTTTCATTTTTCATTTTTCATTTTTCATTTTTTATATTTTATATTATTTTATATTATTTCATTTTTCATTTTTCATTTTTTATAGTTTTCTGATTCTATTTCTATTTCTATTCTGGTCTAGTCTAGTCTAGTCTACTCTACTCTACTCTACTCTAGTCTAGTCTAGTCTAGTCCAGTCCAGCTCAGCCCAGCCCAGCCCAGCCCAGCCCAGCCCAGCCCAGCCCAGCCCAGCCCAGCCCAGCCCATTTCAGCCCAGTGGAGTCGAGTCTAATCTAGTCTAGGCTAGTCTTAATGCTCTCAGTATCAGGAGGCTTTGTGATCAATTGCTCTGTTTAGTCTCTTCCTAAAGGAGGAAGGAATTGGCAAGCACCCAACCTCCTGAGACACATAGAGAGAAAAGATTAGCATGGGAATCTTTCCAGAGGCTGTCAAAACATTTCTTACCATTTAATTGCAAAGCGAAGGGTTTTGGGCAGTTTCTGCCTCGATTGCAAATGTGGAGAAGAGAAAGTTGGTTATTCAGCCCGCTTGAAAGAGGCTTATTGGGGGGTGGAGGGGAGGAAGGGTCTTTGAAATTTGGGGAGGGAGATGGAGTGACCTTTGAAAATTAGGGGGGAGCTGGTATGAACTTTAAAGTTAGGGGGAATTTGGGATAAACTTTGAAATTAGGAAGCCGCAGGCTAAAAATTGTGATTGTAGGAATTAGGTATGTCTGGTTTAACATTATAGCAATGTTCCAAAATTTGAGGGACTGCCATAAAGAAGAGGGGGTTCAACTTATTTTCCAAAGCACCTGAAGGCAGGACAGGAAGCAATGGATGGAGACTCATAAGGAGAATTTATTTGACATCCCATCCCATCGCTAATCCCCGCCAGAATCGGTCTTTTTTTCACTCTCTCTTCCTGGTTTTCAAAATCTCTCCATTCAGAAAAAAATAACACTGAATTTACTTCAGTAATTTCTCAGATGATGCCATCTGTTGAAGAGAGACGATAGAAGGTGTCCCTTGTTAGAAAGTACTTTTGTAATGCTTTGAATCTATATAAATTTAGGATAGGACTACATAGCATAGCATAGCATAGCATAGCATAGTCTAGGGATAGGGGCGGCATACAAATTTAATTAATAAATAGCATAGCATAGCATAGCATAGCATAGCATAGCATAGGACAGGTTGGAGAAGAGAGGAGGAGAGGAGAAGAGAGGAGAGAGAAGATGTAAGAGAGGGGAAGGCAAGGGGAGAGAAGTTGGAAGGGAAGGGAGGAGAGGAGAGGAGAGAAAAGGTAGGAGAGGAAGGGAGGGGAGAAGAGGAAGAGAAAAGAAGAGGGAAGGGAGGAGAGGAGAAGAAAAGAAAAGAAGAGATAAAGGCAAGGGAGGAGAGGAAGAGGAGAGAAGAGAAGAGGGAAGGGAGGAGAGAGAGGAGAGGAGAAGAGGGGAGGAAAGGAGGGGAGAGGAGAAGAGAAGAGAAAAGAGAAGAGAGGATGAGAAGAAGGCAAGAGAAGAGGAGAAGGAGAGAAGAGAAGGGAAGGGAAGGGAAGAGAAGAGGAAATGGAAGGAAAGGGAAGAGAAAACATCATTGTGATTTTTTCCCTGTGTGCCCCCTGGCACCCATTAAAAATGAAATTCTGTTCCCTGCTCTCAAAAGTGTACATAACACACATACACATATGCTACACATACAAACACACCTCCCTCCCTCTCTCTCTCGTTCTCTCTCCCTCCCCTCTCCCTCTCTTTGAATTCATGTACAGTGGAACCCCGACATAAGAGCTGCTCTACTTAAGAGCAACTCGAGATAAGAGCTGGGAGGGGAGAGATATTTTTGTTCTACTTACAAGCCCAAATTCGAGATACAAGCGCCAAGGAGCTGTCTCCTGAAGCCAAACGCTAACTTCCGCGTTCGGCTTCAGGAGACAGCTGCGAAGCGGCGCGCGTGTTTTAAAAGGTTGCAGCCGGCCTGGGGGGCTCGGGGGGGTGCTTGCAGCTTTCTTTCTTGCTCTTTTTCTTTCTCTCTTTTACCTTCCCTTCCTCTATTTCTTCTTTTCTTTCTCCTTCCCACCTTCTTCCCTCCCTCCCTCCTTTCACTCATTCCTCTCTTACTCTCCCCTTTCATAAGTTTCCTTGCTTCCTTCCTCTGTTCCTGTCCCTTCCCCCTTTCTTTCTTTCTTTCTTTCTTTCTTTCTTGCTTTCTTTCTTGCTCTTTTTCTTTCTCTCTTTTACCTTCCCGTCCTCTATTTCTTCTTTTCTTTCTCCTTCCCACCTTCTTCCCTCCCTCCCTCCCTTCACTCATTCCTCTCTTACTCTCTCCTTTCATAAGTTTCCTTGCTTCCTTCCTCTGTTCCTGTCCCTTCCCTCTTTCCTTCCTTCCTTCCCACCCTCCGTCCATTCATTCACCCATTCCTCTCTTGATCGCTTAAAGCCGGTCCCTGGTGCAAAAAGGGTTGGGGACCTCTGTCCTACAGGATTGGGTGGCAGAGAAGTTGAACATATGTAAATTTAAAAGTTTAAGAAAGTTTACAAGTTAAGTGAAAGAAACTTCATTATTCATTTATATGTACATGTACATTTCTTCATTAAAAACATGTCTTTCTGCATAATTTAGACTAACTTTGTGAGTTTTTTGAGGGCTGGAACCAATTAAAATTATTTACATTAATTCCTATGGGGAAAAGTCGTTCGAGATAAGAGCTGCTCGACTTAAGAGCCCAGGTCCGGAACGAATTAAACTCGTATCTCGAGGTACCACTGTATTATAATTCATTTATAATAGATACAAACTAAATGTAAATCGCTCCAAACTAGACTGCAGAAAATACGATTTCAGCAATAGCCTGGAATTCACTACCGGACTGCCCCAATCCCAAAACCTTCAACCTTACATTATCTACAATAGACCTCTCCCCTTTTCTAAGAGGTCCGTAAGGGACGTGCATAAGTGCACCTTTGTGCCTACCGTTCCTGTACTAATGTCTTTTTTATCTTTTCTATCTCTACTTTATACTTATATTATGTTAAACATACTACAATACAATACTATATTTGTATGACAAATAAAATAATAAATAAATAAAAATAAAAATTTAAAAGGAATTGCTCCTAAAAGGTCCTTCTGTTTGCTCTTGCAGAATGGCAGAGCCTGCTAAGGTGGCTTCAGGAATTAAGCACCCATCTGCTGTGTCTGGTTGAAGATCTCGGACGCTCTGAAAATGAGCTGCTTGGAAAACCAGAGGATGAGCAACACAGCCCTGATGGGTCCGTGAATTCTCAGAGCGATGGCGTCAAGGGGAAAATAATCGATCCACCGTTAGATGTCTCTTCGTGTCAGCTCCCTGTTCCACCTCCCTCTCCGCGTGGAGAAGAAAATGGAAGCAGGCCGGAGGACCAGGAGTTGGTGGAACTGGAAAAGTGGGTTCTCTTCCAGGAAAACAAATCAGAAGAGGAAAAGGAAGGGCCAGTGCTTGTAAACAGTGAAGATCCCAATAAATCCAAAACACTGGGCCTGGTGAGGAAGAACAGCATCGAAAAGGATTCTTGCTCAGAGGATTCATCCGTTGAGAAAATCCACCAAAACCTCATTTCGGGAGACAGTGGGGAAAAGATCACGGTATCCCCAAATCTAGAAGAGATTGGTGTGGAAAACCTTCAGATAATGCCAGCTCAAGAAACCCAGGCGGAGAATGAAGGATTCTTGGATGAGACAAAACTCGTGACTCTCAACCTGCTAAGGAAATTGGAGACAATCAACGGGGATTTCGATCCGAAGCTGAGGGATGACGATGGAATTGGCCAATGCCTGGAAGAAAGTTCTGGAAGATCAGAAGATTTTCAGAAAAGTCACTCCATTGTCCCATTGATTGAGAAGTTGGAGGACGAGATGGACGAATGCACCAAAGAGTGAGAGAGAAAAAGTTTTCTGTGTATTCTGGGCCTGGGAAATACAGTGGTACCTCTATCTAAGAATGCCTATACTTACGAACTTTTCTAGATAAGAACGAGGTATTCAAGATATTTTTGCCTCTTCTCAAGAACCATTTTCCACTTACAAACCCGAGCCTCTGAAACTGTAACTGGAAAAGGCAGGGAGAAGCCTCTGTGGGGCCTCTCTGGGAATCTCCTGGGAGGAAACAGGGCCGAAAAAGGCAGGGAGAAGCCTCCGTGGGGCCTCTCTAGGAATCTCCTGGGAGTAACAGGGCCGAAAAAGGCAGGGAGAAGCCTCCGTGGGGCCTCTCTAGGAATCTCCTGGGAGGAACAGGGCTGGAAAAGGTGGGGAGAAGCCTCCATGGGGCCTCTTTAGGAATCTCCTGGGATGAAACAGGGCCTCCAAATTGGTTTCCCCAATCGCACACATTATTTGCTTTTACATTGATTCCTATAGGAAAAATTCCTTCTTCTTACAAACTTTTCTACTTAAGAACCTGGTCACAGAATGAATTAAGTTCATAAGAAGAGGTGCCACTGTACAGGGAATATATTTATGTATCTTTGTTGCTTTTCCATCTTGCTGTCACACCAACAGTGTCAACTTGTTAAGTGCATGGGTTCCCAATCCCCCCACCCTGGTGTATGTAGTCCTCAACTTATGGCCACAGTGGAGCTCAAAATTTCTGTTGCTAAGCGAGAGAGTTGCTAGGTGAGTTTTGCCCCATGTTAAACCATTTCTTGCCACAATTCTTAAGTAAATCATTGCAGTTCTTAAACTAATTCTTAACCTGGTCATTAAGTGAATCTGGTTCCCCCATGGATTTTGCTTGTCAGAAGATTGCAAAAACGGACGACTTGGCCCTGGGACTCTGAAACTGTCATATCTGTCTGTCTGTCTATCTATGTATCCATCTATCCATTCATCAATCCATCCATCCAACCGTACATACATGCATACATACATACATACATACATACATACATACATACATCTATCCAGCTATCCAGCCAGCTATCCAGCTATCTATCTGTCCGTCCACCAACCCTCCAGCTATCCATCCATCCATCCATCCATCCATCCATTCACTCATCCATCCATCTAGCCATCCATCCACCCATCCATCCATCCATTCATCTCCCTTCCTTTTCATTATCAGCAAAGATATGTTACACACACACGCACACACGCGCACACAAACACACAAACACACTCATACACACATATAAATATCTCAGCCCAGACCATTCAAGGGGAGGGAGAGGTGATTTTCTTAGGGAAAGAAAGCTATAATATTTAGCCTTAGCTAAACTATGCAGTTGCAATTTAAGGCAGGCCAATATCTTATTACCATTGCATTTAAAAAACAAAAACAACCCACCCACCCTTTTTCATTACCTGGAATAAAATCAATTTCCCTTGTAACGATTTTGTAAATGTATAACCATCCAGAGGATACTTAACATTTTAATAGGGTTTGTCAGTGGCCTTGCATTCCCAAATAGTCCCTATAATTATTTATACCCCTGCAAATAAGGCCAAGAAAGAAAAGAATAAGAGTTACTATCGGTAGGTATTCCTTGTTTTTAGAAGCAATGCAAGAGGGGCTGTCTATATTTCTTTCTGGGTGAGCTTCATTCAACTCCTGGGAATAAGTGAAGGAGCACACAAGGTACCTCATTAAAAGTAAAAGCAGTCACCTCTTCATCAGGGCAAGGTGTGGACCCCACCGTCCAAAAAAATCCAATTCAGTTCCATTCTTTAACTAATCACAAATAATTATCCCCGGCAGTGATGGGTCGCACTTATCTTTTCCTACCAGAGGCCAGCATGAGCGTGAGACTTTGCTTCTGCACATGTGCAGAAGCAAAGAAATCGGTGAAAATCACTGAAATATTACGCAAGGATGCTCACACGTGCAAGAATTCAGCGATGTTCGCCAATTTATTTGCTTCCGCGCATGCGCGGAAACAAAGAAAAACCAAAAAACACCAAAATCTTGCATGTGCAAGTGTCCTCACATGAGATTTTGGTGCTTTTCACTGATGTTTTTGCTTCTGCGCATGTGGGGGTTCATGAGAGTGCATGTGCACATAGCAGGGATGCGCAGATCACTGCCAGAACAAAGATCCCCAGCATACCGGGGGCTGTCCAGTACTGATTTGCAGGGTATGTCTAGTCTAGGAGTCAGCAACCCGCTGCTCTAGGAGCTGCATGTGGCTCTTTCACCCCTCTGTTGCAGCTCCTTGTTTCGTGGTTGTTAAAGGGAAAAGATGCCATGCTAGGAGGAGACTCTATGGTGGAGGAACTGGACTTTCAGTCAGGAGAGGATAAACAAATGCTACGCCAGGAGGGGTCTCTATGGTGAAGGAACCAGCCTTCTGATCAGCAACAGAATTGAATGGGGAGCTTCCAGTTAGGACTTTTGTGGTTCTTTGCCCAGATGAGCAAACTGGAAGTTTCAAAAACGCACTTCCGGTTTACCCATTATGCTGTTTTACAATCTTCCCTGAACCCTCCAGAGTGCAAAAAACAGCACAACAGCAAGCAGGAAGTGAATTTTTCAATGGTTTGTCCATTGGGAGATTTTTTTTTGCCTCTGGGGCTTCAGGGAAGCTTGCCCGAAACGTCCACTAAACTGTGTTCAGTTCTGGAGACCTCACCTACAAAAAAATATTGATCAAATTGAAGGGGTCCAAAGACGAGATGCAAAAATGGTGGAAGGCATAAAACGTATCAGGAAAGACTTCATGAACTCAACCTGCATAGTCTGGAGGACAAAAGGGAAAGTGGGGGACATGATTGAAACATTTAAATATGTTAAAGGGTTAAATAAGGTTCAGGAGGGAAGTGTTTTTAATAGGAAAGTGAACACAAGGGGCCTCAATGTGAGGTTAGTTGGGGGAAAGGTCAGAAGCAACGTGAGAAAATATTATTAGACTGAAAGAGGAGTAGATGCTTGGAACAAACTTCCAGCAGACAGGGTTGGTAAATCCGCAGTAACTGAATTTAAACATGCCTGGGATAAACATAGATCCATCCTAAGATAAAATACAGGAAATCGTATAAGGGCAGACTAGATTTTATTTATTTATTTATTTTGTCCAATAAATAATGAGGGTTTTAGTGGGCATATATATACATAGTAAAAAACATGATGAAGGTTATAGAGGAGATACTCATAGTAAAATATATCTATGAAAGAATAGAAAAGAAGATATAGTAATAGAACATATCAATAAAAGAATAGAAGAAGAGATATAGGAATAGAAGAAAGGTATAGGAGATATAGGAGAGCAATAGGACAGGGGACGGAAGGCACTCTAGTGCACTTGTACTCGCCCCTTACTGACCTCTTAGGAATCTGGATAGGTCAACCGTGGATAAACTAAGGGTAAAGTGTTAGGGGTTTGGGGATGACACTACGGAGTCCGGTAATGACGGAGTGGCTGTGGGTTCTGCCTCCCAAGGACAATCCCATCTGTCAGTCCATCACCCTGGGGGGGGGGGAATCATTGCCCCCCTCAGAGAGGGTCCGCAACTTGGGCGTCCTCCTCGATCCACAGCTCACATTAGAAAACCATCTCTCAGCTGTGGCGAGGGGGGCATTTGCCCAGGTTCGCCTGGTGCACCAGTTGCGGCCCTATCTGGACCGGGACTCATTGCTCACAGTCACTCATGCCCTCATCACCTCGAGGTTCGACTACTGTAATGCTCTCTACATGAGGCTACCTCTGAAAAGTGTTCGGAAACTTCAGATCGTGCAGAATGCAGCTGCGAGAGCAGTCATGGGCTTACCTAGGTATGCCCATGTTTCACCATCACTCCGCAGTCTGCATTGGCTGCCGATCAATTTCCGGTCACAATTCAAAGTGTTGGATATGACCTTTAAAGCCCTTCATGGCATCGGACCAGAATACCTCCGAGACCGCCTCCTGCCGCATGAATCCCAGCGACCGATTAGGTCCCACAGAGTGGGCCTTCTCCGGGTCCCGTCAACTAAACAGTGTCGGTTGGCGGGCCCCAGGGGAAGAGCCTTCTCTGTGGCAGCACCGGCTCTCTGGAACCAACTCCCCCCGGAGATTAGAACTGCCCCTACTCTACCTGCCTTCCATAAACTCCTTAAAACCCACCTTTGCCGTCAGGCATGGGGGAACTAAGACATCTCCCCCTGGGCATGTTTAAATTGTGTATGGTATGCTTGTGAGTGTGTATGTACTATATGGGGTTTTCTTTTTAAATCTTAAATGTTTTAAATGTATTCAGATTATTTATGATTTGTTTTTCTCTGCTGTGAGCCGCCCCGAGTCCTCGGAGAGGGGCGGCATACAAATCTAAATAATAAAATAAAAATAAATAAAATAAATGAGTCCCACACTTCGACAATTCAGTTACTGAAGTCATATTTTTTACAGTCAAGTTTGGAGCAGTTAATATCAAGTTTAAATCTGCTGTGTGCTCTTGTGTTGTTTTGGTTGAAGCTGAAGTAGTCACCAACAGGCAGGATGTTGCAGCATATGATCTTGTGGGGAATACTTAGATCTTGTTTAAGACGTCTTAGATGGACCATGAGGTCTTTTTCTGCCATCAATCTTCTATGTTTCTATGTTTTCTATGTTTCCCAAGGCCAAAAATCAGCTGGTCAGCACACACATGCACGCTGGAGCTGAAACATGACAAACTCTCGCATGCCCTCCAATATGGCTCCATGTGCCACCTGTCTCCATCTCAAGTGGGTGGGGGGAGATGGACTAGAAGACATATAAGGTCTCCACTAATTGTTATTCTGTGTTCTATCCATTGCTCTCTTTCCTCCCCCCTCATAAATATTATTTCTTGACTGTAGGTTTTTCACAGAAGCGAATGGACTGGGAGAAGCTGAATTATCGTGTAGTGTGACAGCCCCTCGCAAGATTCTGGAACAACTCACAGTGACTGTTGTCAATCATTTAAGTCCCTTTGTTGTGAATGAGGCCGAAGAACTTGTCAGCAATGTGGTATCGGTCGAGTGTTCGTCGGTTGACCAACTCAACATGTCTCCAATGGGCATTTTAATCCCATGCATTTCCCGTTACAGAGGAATGTACAAAGACATAATGGTGAAAGTGAGCGATATAAACTTCCAGTCCATGTATTTAATGCCTAACTCTTTGGAAGGACATCAAAGCAGCCAGAAGGTGATTGAATTGTATTAACAGAGGGATACAATCTAAGACTAGGGCGGTACTAATACCACTCTATAAAGCCTTAGTTAGACCACTCCTGTAGTACTGCATCCAGTTTTGGTCACCACACTACAAAAAAGACATTGAAACTCTAGAGAAGGTGCAGAGAAGGGCAACCAGGATTATTAGGAGACTGGAGACTATAACATATGAAGAACGGTTGCAGGAACTAGGCATGGCCAGTCTGGTAAAGAGAAGGACCAGGAGAGACATGATAACAGTGTTGCAATACTTGAGAGGCTGCCACAAAAAAACAGGGAGTCACATTATTTTCCAAGGCACCAGAAGGCCAGATAAGGAACAATGGATGGAAGCTGACCAAGGAGAGATTCAATAAGAAGTGAGAGTGAGAGTGAGAGCAATCAACCAGTGTAACAGTTTGTCTACAGAGATTGTGAGAGGGCCAACATTGAGAATTTCAAGAAGAAATTGGACTGCCATTTGCCTGAAATGGTGTAGGGACTTCTGTTTGAGCGGGGGAGGGTTGGACTTGTTCTGGTACAAGTTCAACTTTTCCCAGTCAGATAACTCAGCACAATGAGGTATCCCAGATCATTTTATTACAGGCATTCTCACAATAACTCACAGTTATGATGCAATTCTTCTGCAGTATAATCTTTCCCATTGTGCAGGTAAAAAGAGGTTGAATTGACCCCAGCTCTAGGTGTAGCATCTACATGCTGGCTGGCTTAGTGAGTGAAGACAAAAGACCCACTGGAATGTTCTATCCAATTACCCCTCATCCCGAGTCAGAGCCAATAGGAATACACAAATGTGGTCACATGTAAAACAACATTACCCAGAGTGCAATTTTACTACATTTCCCCTAATGCAATATCTTAAAGAGACATGCCTAAATACAGTCCAACTATCTCTGTCTCTGGGGACAGCACAGTACAGTGGTACTTCTACTTACGAACAGTACAGTACAGTGGTACTTCTACTTACGAACTTAATTCATTCCGTGGCCAGGTTCTTAAGTAGAAAATTTTGTAAGAAGAAGCAATTTTTCCCATAGGAATCAATGTAAAAGCAAATAATGCATGTGATTGGGGAAACCACAGGGAGGGTGGAGGCCTGTTTCCTCCCAGGAGATTCCTAGAGAGGCCCCACGGAGGCTTCTCCCTGCCTTTTCCAGCCCTGTTTCCTCCCAGAGGATTCCTAGAGAGGCCCCATGGAGACTATTCCCCAACTTTTCCGGTTACAGTTTCGGAGGCTCGGATTCATAAGTAGAAAATGGTTCTTCAGAAGAGGCAAAAAAAATCTTGAACACCCGGTTTTTATCTAGAAAAGTTCGTAAGTAGAGGCGTTCTCAGGTAGAGATACCACTATATTGGGTTCCTACCCAACGGGGGCAGGAGTCTCACCGGTGGTGGAAATGGAGCTACGTGCGCAGCTCTGGGTGACTGGTGGGTGGGCGTGTGTCAGAGCAATATTTAGCTTCTGCGCATGCGCGTGAAGTGAAATCTTGCAAGAGGATGCGTGCCAGCGATTTCGGTGATTTTTGGTGGGTTTTTTGCTTTCATTCATGTGCAGAAGCAAAAAAATCACCAAAATCTCACTCGTCCATGTGTCTTCTCAGGAGATTTGCTTCCTGCACATGCACAGAAGCCAAATCTCACTCCGATGTGTGCAAATGCCTGCATGTGCCCACCAATTGCACGCATGTGCCTGCCAGTCACCTAGAGCTGGGTGTGCATCAGCACCAGTAGTGACAGTAAGTTAGAACCCTTGCCTGCTTCAAGGTCCCTTCCAACTCTAGTCTTTAAAGCAATATCTTTCTTAAACTGTAGGGCAGGAAGAAAGCTTAAATCCTGGTATATTTTTTCTCCTTCTGATGGCACGCAGGGGTCAGCGGCCGTGGTGAAAACCTGCCAGTTTGGTATCTTCTCGGTGGTCTCCTGCTTGAAGAAGGAAACGTGGACCATTCCAAGGAAGGGACTGTCACGAAAGCTTAACATAGATCCCAGAATTTCGTTTTGCTATCCGCCGTCAACATTCAGTTCTCGAGTCACAGTGGACCTAAAGGTATGCTTGAGAAATCAATGGCTTGACTTCCTCCCACCCGAGCATGTTTTTCACCAACCAAAATACATAAACACATTTGGATTGGGAGAGATCTAGAATTTTTTAAAAATTATAGGTCATAATTCCTACTGAGGATGACATCCTGTGAGTGAAGGGGGAAAAATATCTAGACTTTTGTAAATTGAATTATCTTTTATGGCAGATATCTATGCAATCTTTCCTTCCTTCCTTCCTTCCTTCCTTCCTTCCTTCCTATTTTCCTTTACATTCTTTTCTTCCCTTCCTTTCCTTCCTTCACCTTATTCTTCCTTCCTTCCCTTCCTTTTTTCCTTTCCTTTCCTTCCTTCCCTTCCTCTCTCCACCCTCCCTCCCTTCCTTTCCCTTCCTTTCCTTTCCTTTCCTTTCCTTCCTTTCCTCCTTCCTTCCTTTCTTTCTTTCTTCCTTTCTTTCTCTCCCTCCTTCCCTTCCCTCCCTCCTTCCCTCTCTTCTTCCTTCCTCAAAATCTTTCTTTCTTTTTTCTTCCTTCCTCCCTCTCTTCCTTCCCTCCCTCCCTTCCTATTATCTATCACCCCTCTGATTTACCCATCTGTCCAATTTTGAGGCCACCTGAGAATCTTGCATGAAAAAAAGAAGAAAAAGCACAATCAACAACCTTAACTATTAAAAAAAAACAAGCTGACCAAATGGGGTTGGAAAGTTACATGATGGGGAGCTAATTCTGCCCTTTGAGGAATTACAGCCACCTTTCAAAAAGGATTTGAAAAGATATTTGAATAGATTGTCACTCATCCTTGTTTTAGAGTACTGCAGATGGTTAAAGGAATTTTTTAACGTGAAAAAACCCAGAGGCTGTCATTCAATTCATGCCTGGGTGGTAGCAATGGCTTATGAATGAGGATTGGGAAGATATTCATTACAGAAAGTCTGTTCTTCAGTTCAGTTCCTGTATGAATTCTCTTTCTTCTCCGTTATAAGGTTAAATGATTTAAAAAACAACAACCCAATTACTTTCCTTCTGCATGCTACTCATGTTCCTCTAGATCAGTGGTTGTCAAATGGGGGTTGGGACCCCATTGGGAGGGGTGTTGAATGACCATTTCATGGGGGTCACCTAAGACCATGGGAAAAGACAAATTTCCCCTGGTGTTAGGAACTAAAGCAATTAAGGGAACAAAAGATAAAGAAATTAAAAATATATGATATATGTCGTTTGGTGGGACCCAGGGGAAGAGCCTTCTCTGTGGCGGCCCCGACCCTCTGGAACCAGCTCTCCCCAGAGATTAGAATTGCCCCCACCCTCTTTGCCTTTCATAAACTTCTTAAAACCCACCTCTGCCGTCAGGCATGGGGGAATTGAGACATCTCCCCCTGGCCTATACAGTTTATGCATGGTATGTTTGTGTGTATGTTTTTTTGCTTTTTAATAAGGGGTTTTTAGTGATTTTAAATTATTAGATTTGTTATACATTGTTTTATTGTTGTTGTGAGCTGCCCCAAGTCTACGGAGAGGGGCAGCATACAAATCTAAATAATAATAATAATAATAATAATAATAATAATAATAATAATAATAATATGTGGTATGAATGGATCCAAAACAGAAATAAAATGTAAAGATATAGGGTGTTAGTTGTTCTGCCTTGCCCCAGGCCACCCAGAAATGAAGTAATTAATCAAACACACACACAAACACGCAGGATAGTAAAAATAAAGCAAAGAGGTGTTCTTTATATTCAGAAGGCTGCAAGCCATGGAGTTTCAGAGCAATTTTAGTTTAAGAGTCCAGCAGATTTGAGTTACTCACTCAAGTCAGTACAGAAGCCTTTCCGGCTTACAGCAGCCAAAACTCACGGCTTAAATGTCATAATTTTCCAAAGATATCCACAGCAAACATGAAACTACAATTCATCAAAGTGATGAACGGATAAACTCCCTTTTCAAAACTCCCCTTTTTCAAGGCTGTGGCAGCATCATTAATTCTTAACATTTCGGTCTGGAGATCTGACTGGCTCCATTTCCCACTCTGTGTCTCTAACCCCTTCCTCACTCCTGTCTCCTTCTGGTTCACTGTCTGATTCCTCCTCCAGCCAGACGGGTCTTCTATGATCAGACAGCTCCCACTCCTCTGAGTCAAAAACAGGAGCCATAGGAACTGGCCTGAAGCCAACCACAACATTAGTGTATATAAAAATAAATATCCACACAGTATAGACTGGAGCAATAGCTATAGACGAAATAAGTCCTTATATGCATAACTATTTCTCTATTAGTTAGAATAAGAGATACTTATACTTACCATTATTTCTTTTTTGTCTTATGTATTATAAATGAATATAAATATTTATAACTTATTTTCTGAACTGAATACATAGCGTAAAGAACTGTAAACTTAAAATGTAATGGGCACAGGTTATGATTGGTTTTCAACACTATGAGACTTATTTTTTATTCTGTGAAAATCAATAAACAAACTTTTTTTAAAAGAAAGGAACTAAAGCTTCTATTCTGACACCTTGGAACATATTTTTACAATCCGATCAATCGGACATTTACAGTGGGGTTGTCCCCCTGACCTTCCTGCCAATCAGCTTAAAGCTCTGATGGGAGAATTGGTGCTAGACTTATGGTTGGGGACAGTGAAGGGCTACCAAAATGTTTACTACCACACTGTGGGCGTGCATTTTCTTTCAACATCTTTCAGTGCAAATTGGGTACTCTGGGATGGCGCTCCATTTTTGCTACCCCACTGCATTTTCCCCTATCTGGGCAGTAGCCCACCCCTGGTTGGGGGTCACCACAACATGAGGAACTGTATCAGAAATGGTTGAGAACCACTGCGTCTAGATCAGTGTTTTTCAACCAGTGTGCCGCGGCACACTAGTGTGCCGTGAGACATGGTCAGGTGTGCCACGAAGCTCAGAGAGAGAAAGAAAACAAGAGAGAGAGAAAGAAAGAGAAAGAGAGAAAGAAAGAGAGAGAGAGAAAAAGAGAGAGAGAAAGCAAGAGAGAGAGAGAGAAAGCAAGCAAGAGAGAGAGAAAGCAAGCAAGAGAGAGAGAAAGAAAACAGAGAGAAAGAGAGAGAAAGCAAAAGAGGGAAAAAGAGAGAGAACGAAAGAGAGAGAAAGAAAGAAAGGAAGAGAACAAGAGAGAAAGAGAAAGAAAGAGAGAGAGAAAGACATAGAGGGAGGTAGGGAGGGAGAGAGAAAGAGAACAAAAAAGAGGAAGGAAGGAAGGGAGAAAGAAAGAGGGAAGGAGAGGGAGGGAGGGAGAGAGAAATAGAGCGAAAGGGAGGAAGAGAGAGAGAGAGAATTTTTTCGTCCAAACTTTTTTTAGCCGCCCCCCCATACCCACTCAATGTGCCCCATGGTTTTGTAAATGTAAAAAATGTGCCACGGCTCAAAAAAGGTTGAAAATCACTGGTCTAGATCAACACTTTTAAGACAGCCTTTTTTCCTTCAGTCTGTCCGATCTCGATCTAAGTTCTAGCTCAAAATTATACCTTCATTCGCTCCAACCTTTCTATTTTGCCTGCAGACATTGTCCAATGCATAGCAGGCTTTTTCCAAATTTACCCAGAAGGGAGATTTAATGAAGATCCTTGCAGAAACATCTCTGCCTTACCTAATGAGAGAAATTGAATCAATGTTTCATGTCCTTCTTCATTATACTTGATATTCATCTTGGCTGCAAGGACTGAATGGTGTTTCTGTTAACTAACTCCTATGGAAATTAAGTAGAAAACTTTTTTTCTTTTGGAAATAAGTCCATGGTGAATCAATATAGAGTTCCAGAATTCCAATCCATTCCCATTGCAATTAGAAGCAGCATCCGTGAGTTGATCCCGGCTTGGCCTAGTTCTATGAACTGTGGCAGGAGGCTCCACCCACCTGCCCAGGATGCTTCTGCACATGTGCAGAAGCATCACACACATGTGCACGAACCAGTAGCAACGGGTTTTAGAACCCACGGCTGAGCAGCATGATCAAACAGCTTTGTTCTTTAGAGAAATATGGGCCTCACTTTGTGAAGATTTCATTTTTATTATTTTTGGTGTCTTGGTGTGTGATATGTGGTGATATGTTAGTGCTATATACATAACTGCTTGGGTTTGGCAATATATCTACAAACTATGTATGTTTAAATATATTTAAACACTATTGCTTTAAGAGTTAGTTTTGCAGTTAGCCATAAGAGGGAGCCAGAAGTCTCTCTCTCTCTCTCTTTCATTCTCTTTCTCTCTCTCTGCTTATTCTCTGCTATTACTGCTTCTCTGTGACTGCTATGTGCTAAATGATGGTTTGTGTATTTTGTAAGCTGAACAAATAAGGCTTGTGTATTTATTAACTGATTTTTTTTATTCTTGACTAAGATATTTGCTAAAGTAAATAATATTTTATAGACTTAAGTGTATCCGGATTGTATTACTGAATTATTACTCATATCTCTGGGCTATCAGCTGGATATCTGCTAGACCTCCATGTTTCCTCTGTGTATGTGTATCTTGGACTACTAATAGATTACTCTGCTTGTTTTAACTGTCAGGAAATTTCTCCATAGTTTTATGTTGCTTCTCCCCTTGATGAGTTTCTGTTGGTTCTTGTGATTCCATCCTTAGTCATTCCATTGATCTAGTGATCCCTCAGCATATATGAACAAATTTTCAAACCTACCTTGAATAAAAGATATTGATAATCTAGCAATAATATTAATATATTATTGATAACAAGCAGGAAGAGAGAGATTATGATCCCGCTGTATAGAGCACTGTTGAGACCTCATTTGGAATACTGTGTTCAGTTCTGGACACCTCACCTACAAAAAGATATTGATCAAATTGAATGGGTCCAAAGACGAGCTACAAAAATGGTGGACGGTCTTAAGCATAAAACATATCAGGCCAGCAAGAGCATGAGATTTTGCTTCTGCGCACGTGCAGAAGCAAAGAAATTGGTGAAAATCACTGAAATATTACGCGAGGATGCTCACACACACAAGAATTCAGCGATTTCCGCCAATTTATTTGCTTCCGCGCGTGTGCAGAAAAGATTAAAGGGAAAAGATGCCATGCTAGGAGGAGACTCTATGGTGGAGGAACTGGACTCTCAGTCAGAAGAGGATAAACAAATGCTACGCCAGGAGGAGACTATGGTGAAGGAACCAGCCTTCTGATCAGCCAGATTTGAACGGTTTACCCATTATGCTGTTTTACAATCTTCCCTGAACCCTCCAGAGTACAAATAACAGCCCAACAGCAAACTGGGAGTGCATTTTTCAACGGTTTGTCCGTTGGAGGATTTTATTTTTTTGTTTGCCTCTGGGGCTTCAGGGAAGTTTCCCTGAAGCATCCAGAGGATGAAATGGCCATTCCCTGAACTGTGTTCAGTTCTGGAGACCTCACCTACAAAAAGATATTGATCAAATTGAAAGGGTGCAAAGACGAGGTACAAAAATGGTGGAAGGCATAAAACGTATCAGGAAAGACTTCATGAACGCAACCTGTATAGTCTGGAGGACAGAAGGGAAAGGGGGAGACATGATCGAAACATTTAAATATGTTAAAGGGTTAAATAAGGTTCAGGAGGGAACTGTTTTTAATAGGAAAGTGAACACAAGAACAAGGGGACACAATCTGAGGTTAGTTGGGTGAAAGATCAGAAGCAACGCGAGAAAATATTATTTTACTGAAAGAGTCGTAGATGCTTGGAACAAACATAATTGGTAAATCCACAGTAGCTGAATTTAAACATGCCTGGGATAAACATATATCCATCCTAAGATAAAATACAAGAAATAGTATAAGGGCAAACTAGGTGGACCATGAGGTCTTTTTCTGCTGTGAATCTTCTATCTTTCTATTATCATAATATTATAATATTGATAATAATATTAATTATTTGCAGGTGCAGCCGATCGACCAATCCACACTTTCAATGTTGAAAGCAAAGCACGATGAATATCATTCGGTCATGTCAACCAGCTCTTTGGTCCACCTGGAATATTCCTCATCCCTACCATTCAACAGAGCTATCACAGTGGTTCTACCGTCTCCTCCAAATCAAGAGAAACGAAGAGAAGGTATTGAGACAGACGCCGGAAGAGCAACGAGTGCTTCACTCCCCAGAGTTTCAAGCACACATAATTTCCGGTGAGAAATAAGAAGGAACTCGTTCTTGAAAATGTCTCAGGTAGACCCGGTATCCATAAATGATTTGATGTTGTAAATTCGGCTCTTTGAATTTAATTATGGAGAGAAGGCAATCTTTCTAACATCTCAAGATGTTGAGAGAGTAGAACAGCGATGGCGAACCTTTTTTGGTTCACCATACAACAGGGTGTGTGTGCATGTTCTAGCATGCTCACACGTGTCCACACCAATTCCCTCCCCCCTATGCGCGGAAGCAAAAAAATCATTGAAATCTCACATGCTCGCTTGTGCAGAACCCAAATCTTGCTCCAACACATGCACTGCCCACTGACACCCATGCCCACCAGCAGGGGTGGGCAGCAGGCAGGACAGGGTGGAATGCAGTTCCACCGGCGGAAATGAAGATGTGTGCGCAGCTCCAGCTGATCGATGGCTGTCACTTCCTGGATTACTAGTCTTGGATCGGCTCTCCTTTTTTCTCTGCTGCCGCTGCTGCATCTCAGCTCCTTGCTTTTTTCCTCTTTCCTCCTTCCTGGCCTCGGACGAGCTTCCCTCTCTCCTGCTTGGCTTCCCTCCAGCCTCACAGGGCCACCTCCCACCTGAGGTGCAAGCAGAAGCCATGGGTGGAAGCAGCACTGGCAGCATTTATGCTTCTGGCAGCACCTGTTCGCACTAGCTACCCAGCCTGAGGTCGGGGGGCGACCCAAGAAGGAGAACACGGGAAATGCAAACAAATTGTCACCCCAGCGAGCAACACTGGTGAGGCTTAAGTCGAGGACTTAACAGCTCACTTGAACGATGATGATCGTTCAAGCCACTCCCACCTGGTCACATGGCCGGCAAGTCACACCTACCCAGTCACATGATCATTAAGCCACACCCACAAAATAAGCCACGCCCACAGCGTGGCAGTACATTTTTTGGCTGCCCATTACTGCCCACCGGTCACCCGGTAACTGAATCACTAGCAGAGTTAAGCAGGAAATGCCGCCTCCTGGGATCCATAAATTATATTGGGTTAAGGATTCTGGGAGATGTAGTTTTATGCATTCAGAAAGGAAAAAGGTGAAGAAAATTGATTTAAACATCTACATATTGACCTATGGTCTGTCAGGCACTGCCAAGTTGAACAATAGCCAGTTCATTAAAATTCTTAGCAATCAGAACTTCTTAGCAGTCGTTCTGAAGTAGAGGGGTTTTGGGAGGGGTTATTTTTGCCTTTGTATAATTTTAATGAAAAATAGTAGAAACCTTTCAACCCTCCCAGTCTATCTGGTTTTATCTATAATGAACATTTAATTAAAAAAAATATACCAAAACAGCTTTCCCATCCTATAATCCCCAGCTGACTTTTTCTCTTTAATCTTTCTGGCTGGGACATTTTGAAAAGTTGAAAATGGGTGGCATGAAATAAAATATGCCTTTGTTGCAATTAAAGAAATTCTAGTTGGGTAATCCACTTCAAAAAAAAAACAGTTGGCTTCGGATCACAATGCCCAGATAGTAGAAAGAGGAGTAAAGGGGGGGGGGGGGGAAAACAGAGAAGCATGGATCAGGGGTGGATTGCTGCTGATTTGGACTGGTTGTTTAGAACTGCTAGCAGAAATTTGCCGCTGCTTGCCGAACCAGCAGCAATGGATGGCAGTCCTTGTTCCCGAGCTGGTCATCTGGTCACTGTGCTTGCAAAAAAAAAAACACCCTCTGCACATGGTCAAAGGCTTCTGCACAGTAATAGGTTGCAGCTGATACGGCTGGGATCGGGGTTCCGATGGTGGAAATTGAGATGTGCACGCATCTCCATGCCCCAATGCATGAAGGAGCATGCACACGTGAGATATAGCTTCTGTGCATGTGCAGCAAGTGAAATATTGTGCAAGGACAATCTCTCATGTGAGATTTTGCTGATTTGCAGCATTTTTTTGCTTCCGCGCATGCGCGGAAGCAAAGACATCGCTGAAAATCAGTGAAATCTCATGCACGAGAGCATCCTTGTGTGAGATTTTGCTTGCTGCGCATGCACAGAAGCCATATCTCATGCCAACGGGTCCACGCACACCTTCCAGGTATGCAACCATAACGATCCAAGAGGACATACTGGTAACGGACGGTAAGTGGAACGCCCGCCTGCTTCTGCACATATGCAGAGGGTTATTTCCATGCAAAACACGCACTTCCGTCACAATATGAACTGTTCTGTCGGGCTCTCTGGTAGAATCCTCCCAAAAATTCACAGGTACAAATTTCAGACACACACACGTTTGAAAATTCAAAACAATGTTCTTGATAATGAAAATTCACTTAAACCAAGCCCTCTTTTGGTATAGCCAAGAGCACTCGTCTCCAACCAAACTGGTAATTTGTACAAGTCCCTTATCAGTTCTGTGATACTTAGCTTGCAGCTGTGAGGCAATTCACAGTCCTTCTTCTTTCACAAAGTGAAACACACTTTGCTCTGGTTTAGTTTCAAAGCAGGGAAAAATCAGCACACAAAAGGTCCAAGTCAGTAAAGCAGTCACGAAACGCAACGATCAGATAATCCTCCACAATGGCCAAACCCACAGGCTGCGATTTATAGCAGCCTCACTAATTACCACAGCCCCACCCAACCACAGGTGGCCTCATTTTCTTTGATAATAATCTCTCAGTTGTTGTTGCCTATGCATGGCTCTCCGCATACGTGGCTGTATCATTAACTCTTGTTCTGAATCCAAAGAGGAGCTAGATAATTGATCTCCTTCTGAGCTGTCTGCCACACTCTCCTCCTCCCTGTCACTCATGTCTTCTTGGTCAGAGGAGCCTTCATCCTCAGCCTTCAGCCTTCATGCTGCAGGCAAAACAGGCCTGCAGCATGTGGATGTCTCCCCCATACCCACAGTCCTTGGGGCAGGAGCTGGGCCAGAGCTAACAACAACAATGAACCAGTAAGGAAGGGAAGTGGACGTACCATATTTTTCGGAGCATAAGATGCACCAGAATATAAGATGCACCTTAGTTTTGGGGGAGGAAAATAGGGAAAAGAATCTACTTACCAGATATTCATCTGGCTAGCATTCCTTTGTCTAGTCAGCTTCAGCACAATATTTAATCCCCTGGTTAAGGGCTTAATTTTTTTTTTATTCTGAGAGAGTAACTATGAAAGAGTTTGTAAGCCAGTAAGAGCTGGGAACATCATTAGCACCTGGTTAGGGCTAGAAAGAAAGATTTGGAGGAAGTTAGACCAATGGGGGGTGGGAATTGCTAAGACTTAAGACTTGGAAAACATTCTTAGCAGAGAGTAACAATTAAAGAGCTTGGGTACATTCAGGGCACCTGGTTAGAACTGGAAAGAAATATCTGGAGCAAGTAAAGCAATGAAAAAAATCCCTATAAAGACGGGGTTTGAAATACATTCTTTGCAGAGAGTAACAATGAAAGAGCCTGCAAGGTAAGAGCTGGGAAAATCATTAGCAGCTAGTTAGGGCTGGGGGAAAATAAAGCTACATTCAGAGTATAAGATGTATCCTAATCATTAGCCTCTTTTAGGGAGTAAAAAGGTGCATCTCATACACTGAAAAATACGGTATATCCCTTACTCTACCTTGGTGCTCTTTTCCCCAGAGGTCTGAGTGCTTCCCCAAGGAAACACAGGGAGAACCTGAAGGAACCACTGAAAATCCTGGGCTACAGAAACAGTGAAGAAGAATGGATTCTGCTGAATGATGTCCCTGTGCGAAATGCAAGAAATGGTCTTGTGTCCTTTGACTTAGAGGAACCTTTGGAGAGGTGAGAGGGATTCGTCAAACATGTAGATCAAGGGTGTCAAACTCAATTTCGAGGAGGGCCGCACCTAGGCTGTGTTTGATCTTGGGGGCTGTGGTGGGTGTGACCAGGGTAGACGTGGCCAGCTTGATGTCACTCGTGTTGATGGGGGCACAGAGGAATTACTGAGTCTGTCATCTGCACCTCTCTAGCTGTCTGGTTTGGTTCTGCAACCCAACAAGACAGACACAGACTTGAAGAAATAATTAGAACTGCAGAAAAAACAATTTCTGCCAATCTGCTTTCCATTGAGGACCTGTATAATTTCAAAAAAGCCAAAAAGAGGGCTGTGAAAATATTTACTGACCCCTCGCATGCTGGACACAAATTGTTTCGACTCCTTTCCTCAAAATGAAGGTACAGAGCACTGCACACCAAGACAAATAGGCATAAGAACAGTTTTTTCCTGAATGCCATCACTCTTCTAAACAAATAATTTCCTCAACACTGTCAAACTATTCACTAAGGCTACATTACTACTACTATTAGTTTTCTCATTGTTCCCATCACCCATCTCCTCCCACTTATGACTGTATGACTGTAAGTTGTTGCTACGATTTATATTAATATTGATTGTTTCCTGATTGCTTATTTGTACTCTATGACAATCATTAAGTATTGTACCCCATGATTCTTGACAAATGTATCTTTTCTTTTATGTACACTGACAGCATATGTGCCAAAGACAAATTCCTTGTGTGTTCAATCATACTTGGCCAATAAATAATTCTACTCTACTCTTTTCCACTCCACTCCATTCCATTCTATTTCCACTCCACTCCATTCCATTCCATTTTATTCTGTTGTGGCCCATTTCTGTCCCAATTTCAGGGAAACGTGGTACTAAATGCATCCTTCTGGCTGACAATCTCCTAACTCCATCCCCTGTTGCAGCCGTACGTCCATTGTGAGGATCAAAGTGTCTTTCCATTTTTGTGCACATCAAGTGCTGCCATCAAGATTACTTGGTTCACAAAACATAGTATCAAGGTTTCCAAATTTATTTTTCCAATTGTTCGTCCATTAAACCCAAAAAGAAAAGTTTTTGGTTTTATCTTTCCATTCACTTGGAGAATCTTCTGCATGAAGTGTGCAATAGGGTTGATATTCCTGGAGGCGTCTATAATTTGGCAAATTATTTAGCTTTACTAGATAAGTGGTCAAAGCAATGGAAACTGTAGTTTTATGTTTCCAAAAGTAAAATAATGCACTTGGGGAAAAGGAATCCTCAATATTGGCATTTCTATGTTAGCAAAAACTTCAGAAGAGAAGGATTTAGGGGTAGTTATTTCTGGCAGTCTCAAAATGGGTGAACAGTGCAGTCAGGCAGTAGGGAAATAAGGTTCAGGAGGGAAGGAAATAGGAATAGGAAAGTGAACACAAGAACAAGGGGGCACAATCTGAGGTTAGTTGGGGGAAAGATCAGAAGCAACGTGAGAAAATATTATTTTACTGAAAGAGCAGTAGATGCTTGGAACAAACTTCTAGCAGACGTGTTTGGTAAATCCACAGAAATTGAATTTAAACATGCCTGGGATAAACATATATCCATCCTAAGATAAAATACAGGAAATAGTATAAGGACAGACTCCGGGACCGCCTTCTGCCGCACGAATCCCAGCGACAGGTTAGGTCCCACAGAGTTGGCCTTCTGCGGGTCCCGTCGACGAAACAATGTCGTCTGGTGGGACCCAGGGGAAGAGCCTTCTCTGTGGCGGCCCCAACCCTCTGGAATCAACTCCCCCCGGAGATTAGGATTGCCCCTACCCTCCTTGCCTTTCGTAAACTTCTCAAAACCTACCTCTGTCACCAGGCATGGGGAAATTGATTCTCCTGGGCCGCTTCCGCTTTGTGTATGGTCTGTATGAGATGCATGATTGTTTATATATTAAGGGTTTTAAAGAGTTTTTAGGTATTGGGTTTGTACTGTTTTGTTGTGAGCCGCTCCGATTCTGCGGAGAGGGGGGGCATACAAATCTAATAAATGAATGAATGAATGAATGAATGAATGAATGAATGAATGAATGGGCCATGAGGTCTTTTTCTGCCGTCAATCTTCTATGTTTCTATGTGAATCCTGCTCCAATATGTTCTTTGCTCTGTCACATCTTTACGCAGATTTATTATTGTCCGCTTATCTTCTGCTACGGACCACATACATCTCGTTCAGTTTATTCAGAATCTCGAACACGCCATCCACAACGTAATGGTGAAGGTGCTGCTGTGTCAGAATAAAGAAGACCCTTACAAGATCGTTGTCTTACTGGTTCCGTCTAAAGAATTAAGCATGGAGCTGCAGTCCCTACGTGAGGAGGGATATTGTGGCCCTCCGGAACCTTCCAAGCCATTTAAGATGAGAGAAGGAGAACAGGTTTACTTTAGATTTAACGGAAACATTTTTGCTTCAGGTAAATCAATTTTAACAATTCATCGTTCCATACTGTTCTGTTGGGCTCTCTGGTAGAATCCTCCCAAAAATTCACAGGTACAAATTTCAGACACACACACACGTTTGAAAATTCAAAACAATGTTCTTTAGAATGAAAATTCACTTAACCTAAGCCCTCTTTTGGTATAGCAAAGAGCACTCGTCTCCAAACAAACTGGTAATTTGTACAAGTCCCTTATCAGTTCTGTGATACTTAGCTTGCAGCTGTGAGGCAATTCACAGTCCTTCTTCTTTCACAAAGGGAAACACACTTTGCTCTGGTTTAGTTTCAAAGCGGGGAAGAATCAGCACACAAAAAGTCAGTCAGTAAAGCAGTCACGAAACCCAATGATCAGATAATCCTCCACAATGGCCAAACCCACAGGCTGCTCTTTATAGCAGCCTCACTAATTACCACAGCCCCCCCCAACCACAGGTGTCCTCATTTTCTTTGATAATAATCTCTCAGTTGTTGTTGTCTATGCATCGCTCTCCGCATGCGTGGCTGTATCATTAACTCTTGTTCTGAATCCAAGGAGGAGCTAGATAATTGATCTCCTTCTGAGCTGTCTGCCACACTCTCCTCCTCCCTGTCACTCATGTCTTCTTGGTCAGAGGAGCCTTCATCTTCAGATTCCACCGGGGGCAAGCCAGGCCTGCAGCATGTGGATGTCTCCCCCACATCCACAGTCCTTGGGGCAGGAGCTGGGGCAGAGCTAACCACAACACATACCAGGTATTGTCGCAAGCTATCGACCTTAAGTTTGGACTTAACAAATTAGACTTTCAAAGATTTTTTAAAACTACTTGAGCTATAAAACCCTACATGGCATCAGACCGGATTATTTGCGGGACCGCCTTCTGCCATATGAATTCCAGTGATCAGTTAGGTCCTGGCCTACTCCAGGTCCTGTCAAATAAACAATGTCGCTTGGCAGGGGAAGAGCCTTCTCTGTGGGGCCCCCAGCCCTCTGGAATCAGCTCTCCCCAGAGATTCGTACTGCCCCTACCCTCCTTGCCTTCCATAAGAGTCTAAAGACTCTTCTGTGTCACCAGGCTTGGGACCATTAAACTCTAGCCCCGCCTGGCATACGAGTGCAAGTGTGTCTGCTGTTGAATGGGAATGAGTGATTTTTAAATGCTATTAGGGTTTTTTAATTTAATAAGCTAAATTAATTGGATTTTAGATATTTGTACTGTATATAGTGCTTCTTGATATGTTGTAAGCCGCTTGAGTTCTTGGAGAGGGGCCCATATAAATGTAATAAATCCAATGAATGAATAATTGTTTGTTTGTTTATTTGTCCATCTGTCTGTCCGTCCATCCCTTCCTCCATCCCTCCATCCCTCCATCCCTCCCTCCATCCCTCCATCCATCCCTCCATTCATCCCTCCCTCCCATCCATCCCTCCCTCCATCCCTCCCATCCATCCATCCATCCATCCATCCATCCATCCATCCATCCATCCATCCATCTATCTATCTATCTATCTATCTATCTATCTATCTATCTATCTATCTCTCAGATTTCTATGCCACCCTTCTCCTGGGACTCAGGGCAGCTCACAGTAAACAGATACAAAAGAATGAAGAAATCTAACATTAAAATATTCTAGAAGTCTCAATACTGAAAACACATAAAGATCTGATAAAATGATGATAAAAGAAGACAGTAGGACAGGGACGGTAGGCACAATGGCGCGCTTATGCACTCTCCTTACAGACGTCTTAGAAAAGGGGAGTGGTTAACTGTAGACAATATGAGGTT
This sequence comes from Erythrolamprus reginae, assembly GCF_031021105.1. Lineage (NCBI taxonomy): Eukaryota > Metazoa > Chordata > Lepidosauria > Squamata > Dipsadidae > Erythrolamprus > Erythrolamprus reginae. The sequence goes on along the minus strand of NC_091956.1, from coordinate 16,352,787 downwards.
AAAGATTTTGGGGTTTCTGGATTCTCTCGATTGTATTTATATCTGATACACACTGTGGGTTCCATACAGGTGAACTGTATTCTAGAAAAACTGTATTCTGTGTTCTATATGTGAGGCACTCCTTTGAAAAATGAGAAAACCACTCAGTTCAGTCTCCCACTTTCTTGTTGCTTACCATGTCACCATGGAGACTTCAGAATAAACCCGATAATCGCAATAAATGTACATAAAGACATTCTAATGGTTCTGATTTAGATCTCTTAGGGTCAGTCCCAAAAAGTTCCACAGTTTTGAAAAATGGAGGCAGTCCTCTTTCAGTGAAGTCAAGGACCTTGAGGAGCTGGCCATCGAGACAATCTCTTCTTCCTTACCCCCTTCAGTGGTAGCTTCTGCTGATTCACTTATCTATCTATCTATCTATCTATCTATCTATCTATCTATCTATCTATTAGATTTGTATGCCGTCCCTCTCCGTAGACTTGGGGCAGCTCACAACAATAACAAAGACAATGTAAGAACAAATCTAATAATTTAAAAAACACTAAAACCCCCATTATTAAAAGCAAGCATACACACAAACATACCATGTATAAACTGTATAGGCCCGGGGGAGATGTCTCAGTTCCCCCATGCCTGACGGCAGAGATGGGTCTTAAGAACTTTACGAAAGGCATTGTGCCATGCGGACATAGACGCGCTTTGCGCAGTGCTAAAACCTGAGCTGTGTATGCGCAGAAGCAAAAAACAGCTTCTGCGCATGTGCAGAAGTCAAAAACAAGATGGCGGCACCTATGGTTCCACTAAGAGAGCCATTTAGGGGGGGGGTCTAGCTGCCCATATCTGCCAGTTCGGCAAGCGGGGGGAAATTTTCGCTGCCAGTTCTATAGAACTGGTCCAAACTGGCAAGAACATCCCCCCTCCATATTGTTGTTCTATATTTTAATTACTTCTATATTTGGGGGTGGCCGTCACCTGAAAGGGAGGGAGAAGACAATGAAAGCAGCCGACAATGAGAAAGAATCAAGGACGAATCAAATTCATGCAAATCACAATTGACACACATGGAGAAGGCAACCCACTCACTGCAAAAACAAGGTGTAATCAGCTTGTAACAAAACCCCAGCTCTGCCATCTATCTGATGGGTGAAAGGGGCTAATACCAGATAAAAAAAACACTTTCATCAGAAAATGAAATCTTTTTTTTTTTTAAGGGAGAGGCCTTGCCCAGTCTCTTTCTCACAGCCTGGCTGCATTATTTCCAGCTTATCTGTTTTCGCCACATGGCTAAAGATGATGTTTGAACAAATCTCTTTCTCCTGCTTTTTATTTCACTTGTTTAGGAAGGGGTGGTGTCCAATGGATTGACAAGACACCATTCTTAGCCCAACAGCTAGATTCCAAAAAGAAAAAAAGGAGGTAGCCTTGATGCCAGCTTAAAAGTCTTTGCCCATGGAAAACCATTGAGTCATTTTTTTAAAATGTTTTATTTATTCATTTTTTCACAATAACACAATAATTATAAATAAATATATATAAATTATAATTATAATAATAATTATTATTTATTAGATTTGTATGCCGCCCCTCTCCGTAGACTCGGGGCGGCTCACAACAAGAACAAGAACAGTGTAAGAACAAATCTAATAATTTAAAAACACTAAAAACCCCATTATTAAAAGCAAACAAACACACAAACATACCATGTATAAACTGTATAGGCCCGGGGGAGATGTGTCAGTTCCCCCATGCCTGACGGCAGAGATGGGTCTTAAGAACTTTACGAAAGGCAAGGAGGGTGGGGGCAGTTCTAATCTCCAGGGGGAGCTGGTTCCAGAGGGTCGGGGCCGCCACAGAGAAGGCTCTTCTCCTGGGTCCCACCAAACGACATTGTTTAGTCAACGGGACCTGGAGAAGGCCAACCCTGTGGGACCTAACCGGTCGCTGGGATTCGTGCAGCAGAATACATCACAATAATTTAACACAGATTTACATTCAATCTCTTACATTATGACTATTTTACGGTATACATTATCCTTTATATTTACACAATTCTATTTTTTTCATAAGTTCTTTCACCTTGTATCATATTGTTTTGTTTTTATTTTCAATCCGATTATACCATTTATTCCACGTTTCCTAATATTCTCAGTTGTTTAATCCATTAATCTCCATTGTCAACCTGTCCATTTCTGCACACCTTATACATTTTATTTATTATTACCATATTTTTCAGAGTATAAGATGCACTGGAGTAGAAGACACACCTTTGTTTTGGGGGAGGAAAATAGGGAAAAGAATCCGCTTATCAGATATTCATCTGGCTAGCATTCTTAGTCTGGTCAGCTTCAGCACATTATTTTATCCCCTGGTTCGAGCTTTAAAAAAAACATATTCAGAAAGAGTAACAATGAAACAGCTTGCAAGCTAGTTAGAGCTAGGAACATTGTTAGCACCTGGTTAGGGCTGGAAAGAAACATTTGGAGCAAGTTAGAGCAATGAAAAAAAGCCTTGCAAAGAGTTAGGGCTTGGAAAACATTATTAGCAAGGAGTAACAATGGAAGAACTTACAAGGTAAGAGCTGGGAAGATCGTTAGCATCAAGTTAGGGCTGGGGGAAAAAGCCTGGAAAAAAGCTACATTCAAAGTATAAGATGCACCTGAATTTTCAGCCTCTTTTAGGGAGGAAAAAGGTATTATTATTATTATTATTATTATTATTATTATTATTATTATTATTATTATTATTAATTGGATTTGTATGCCGCCTCTCTCCGTAGACTCGGGGCGGCTAACAACAATAGTACAAAACATCATGCAAATCCAATACTAAAACTAATACTAAAACAATTTAAAAACCCTTAATGAATGAGAAACATAATGCCGCATTTCCCAATTATAAACAAAACAAGCCCTTTATTTGTTCACTAAAATATTGAAAGACCAAGGAGGTATGTTAATTGTGCAAAATGTAAGCAGGCAGAATCATGCCCTTGCATTTTGTCTCTTGCTTTGGCAGACTGAAAAAACCCTGAAAGTCAGATAACCATGATTCAACCTAAACTCTTCTGCCAATGACCATTATCTACTCACTCTAAAAGTCTAAATGACTATTTCAGGTAGGTATTTCAAGTGAATTGCTTACATAAACAGAGCAAAGCTACTAGGTACAACATAAATGTCTTATACTCCAAAAAATACTGTAAGTTTTCCATGGTATTATATTATTTTTCCAGTATTGTGCATAACCTATCATTGCAGTCATTGTTATATGATTTATTAGATATTAATTTTTTTGGGGGGGAGGATATTGTTTCTTCCTGATTCCAAGTAATAAACCTTCCAGGGTAAATTCTATTTCCATCCCTGTTAATCCCCTGTAACCATTTGGGTATCATTTTCCAGAAACCCTTTGCTTTGAGACATGTCCACCATTGAGTCATTTACACCTTCAGGTTTTACCTAGATGGCAGGCAGGGGTGGGTTCTAATTTACTTTGCTGCCAGTTCACTTCCTCCTGCGCCATGTGACTGCCTTGTGTATGTGCACACATGCACAGTACCTAAAATTCCCTAAAAGTCCTCCCCCCCCAAACCCCTGAAAACTAGATGGTAGCACATATGCAGTTGCACAAACTCATCTTCTATGAATAAGCAGAAGAACCTCCCCCCCCCAAATTCAAAAATTGGATTTTTTTTAAAAAAAAGATGGCAGTGTCCATGGACTGACATCATTGTGACATCACCAGCGGGATGCTACCAGTTTGGCCAAACCGGTCCACCGGTTAATTGTCCTCACTGTTTTTCTGGGCACGGGCCTCCGGAGCAAACTCCAACTCAGAAATCACCCCCTTTATGATAAAATCCCACTCTTTATTCAAAATCAAGCATAAATGAATGAAACACAGGGTTAAAACAGCACAGAATCAGTCATTTTTCTCTTTAGAGCTAGCTGTAATCTATGTCTGGGAAGAGCACCAGAAACTCATTCCTATCTGTGTTCCTGAGAAAAAGCCCAATTCAATTACTTAAACATATGTCTCTGCTCACCAAAGCTTTCCCTAGCACAGCGTCCAACAAGGATTGTCTTTTTGAAGCAGAAATCATGGTTTTAAAGCTTCGTTCAAGCACACACACACACTTTCATGTTTCTTCCATAGAACGGCGTTGATTCTCCATGTCCCATTTCCCACAATCCTTTTCATTTATACTTCCTGGAAGTGACATCACATCTCAAAGAGGCTAAGGTTTTAAGCTAATACCTTTTACTCTGTAACCCCTCTCACCTTTGAAGCATTCTTCTATAGCGAGGGTCTATCCAATTGCTTTCCACTCTCATGTCTTCCTCACTCTCTGACTGGGACCACTCCCCCAGTGTCACATCAACCTCCTCTAATGGATCCTCGGGCTCACTCAAGTCACTTTCTCACTCATTCTCGCTCTCTGCTTCATCTGGCAACCCCCCTGGCCCAGGGTATCCAGAGGGGCCTGGCTTATCCTCCTCAGAATCTGACATGACCTGAGGTGGACAAGGAGCGCTCACAACAACTGTTAGGAAGTTTTTCCTTAATTCCAGGAGTCTGAATTTAGTTGATCCTGTTTAGATTGTCAATTTGAGTTGGGGTAGAAGGAGTGAGGAGATTGTTTCTATGAATTCTTTCAAACAAAATATTGATTGTTAAAATTGAGTTGGAAGCGGCCGCTTCGATCTCACAATCCACTCTAAACTGACCATTGTTTTGAAGATTCAAAACAGGAAGGGAGGTTTTGTGTCAAATTAAATCAATCGATGGGTGAACGAATTTGATTTCTTTTAATTAAAATAATTGCGTTTTAGCTTAACATTTATGTCACACCTGCGCAGATGACGGGAACACCTATGGAAAAAATTACAAGCTTGCTTTTCATGCTCAAAGAAAACCACGCCTTGCTCTTTACATCAAGGAAGTGGATGAATTTGGGAACTACAGTTCACCCCATTATAAAGGAACTGCATTATTTTACAAAGTAGCAAAAGACTCTGCCTTCAACACCGTAGAACCACTGTTGCTAGAAGACCATGAACAAGATTCCTTCCTGTGCAAACTGGCCCTGACTTTGCCAAAGGTGAGCAGTAATCTATAGTACTATTCTCTAGTTCAGTGATCCTCAACCTTTCTAATGTCATGACCCCTTAATACAGTTCCTCATGTTGTGGTGGCCCCCAACCATAAGTCTAGCACCGATTCTTCCCAACAGAGAATATAATATAATTCTTTATTCACCAAGTGTGATTGGACACACAAGGAATCTGTCTTTGGTGCATATGCTGTCAGTGTACACAAAAAGAAAATATACATTTGTCAAGAATCATGAGGTACAACACTTAATGATTGTCATAGGGGTCAAATAAGCAATGAAGAAACAATCAACATTAATAAAAATCTTAAGGATACAAGCAACAAGTTACAGGCATAGAGTCATAAGTAGAAGGAGATGGGTGATCGGAATGATGAGGAAAAAAACTAGTAGTAATAGACTTAGTAAATAGTTTGATAGTGTTGAGGGAATTATTTGTTTAGCAGAGTGATGGCATTCTTGTGTCTAGTTGTCTTGGTGTGCAGTGCTCTATAGCGAGATTTTGAGGGTAGGAGTTGAAACAGTTCATGTCTAGTATGCGAGGGGTAAAAGTTTTAAACTGAGTGGCAGGAAGATTAGAGGAACATCCCCCACTGAAAACAACTGATTAGTTTGTTTGTTTGTTTGTTTGTTTGTTTGTTTAGTTAGTTAGTTAGTTAGTTAGTTAGTTAGTTAGTTAGTTAGTTAGTTAGTCCAATACGCAATGAGAGTTTTAGTGGGTATATATCTATATACACATAGTAAAATACATGATGAAGGTTATAGAGGAGATACTCATAGTAAAATATATCTAAGTAAGAATAGAAGAGAAGACATAGTAATAGAACATATCAGTGAAACAATACAAGAAGAGATATAGGAATAGAAGAAAGGTATAGGAGATATAGGAGAGCAATAGGACAGGGGACGGAAGGCACTCTAGTGCACTTGTACTCCCCCTTACTGACCAGTTAGGAATCTGGATAGTTCAACCGTAGATAATCTAAGGGTAAAGTGTTGGGGGTTTGGGGATGACACTATGGAGTCCGGTAATGAGTTCTACGCTTTGACAACTCGGTTACTGAAGTCATATTTTTTACAGTCAAGTTTGGAGCGGTTAATATTAAGTTTAAATCTGTTGTGTGCTCTTGTGTTGTTGTGGTTGACGCTGAAGTAGTCACTGACAGGCAGGACGTTGCAGCATATGATCTTGTGGGCAATATTTGGATTGTAAAAATATGCTCCAAGACGCCAGAAGAGAAGCTTTAGTTCCTAACACCATGGGAATTATGTCTTTTCCCTTGGTTTTAGGATATCCCTGTGAAATGGTTATTTGACCTCCCCAATGGGGTCCCAACCCCCACTGCCTTGATTGCATCCCAAAATGTTCCTTTGCTCTCCATAAAAGGACTCCAAAAATTGCATAGTTTAATAACCCCCAGTAATATTTCTTTCTCTTTTCATATCTTTCACCTGAACAGAAGGAAAAACTGATCAGCCGCCCACAAAGCACAAAGAGAGTCTCAACGGATATATCAGGTAAGGTTTGACACTCCCCAAATGGCATCCAGCTCAACCCTATACAGTGGTACCTCTACTTACAAACTTAATTCATTCCATGACCAGGTTCTTAAGTAGAAACGTTTGTAAGAAGAAGCAATTTTTCCCCTAGAAATCAATGTAAAAGTAAATAATGCATGCGATTCAGGAAACCACCGTGAGGGTGGAGGCCCTGTTTCCTCCCAGGAGATTCCTAGAGAGGCCCCATGGAGGCTTCTCCCTGCCTTTTCCAGCCCTGTTTCCTCCCAGGAGATTCCTAGAGAGGCCCCATGTTGACTTCTCCCTGTCTTTTCCGGCCCTGTTTCCACCGAAGAGATTCCTAGAGAGGCCCCATGGAGGCTTCTCCCTGCCTTTTCCGGTTAAAGTTTTGGAGGCTCGGGTTTGTAAGTGGAATATGGTTCTTGAGAAGAGGCAAAAAAATCTTTAAAAAAAATATTTTTTTTTATTTATTTATTTTATTTATTATTTTATTAATCAGATTTGTATGCCGCCCGTCTCCGCAGACTCGGGGCGGCTCCGCAGAAGTGACATCACATCTTTATTGGTTTTGCACATTGATATATAACATAAAACAAACATAAAACAGTGCACAGTGCATGTGCCCATCACCCGAATGACAATACCCACCACCACCAATTAGGGGGTTCAAATATTTACTAGTTTATGTTCTTTTATTTCCTTAGCTCTATTTTGCATTTGTTTACTATTCAAAGAGTGATTGGAGTTTATTTTTCACATTTTCGTCACAAATTCTACTCAACATATAATCTTTCACCTTATTCCACCGTACCATCAGCTTCTCCAATTTGTTTTCATCAAAACTGTTTAATCTTATTTCCATGATTTCAAAATGAATGTGATCCACCATGTACCAATTCTGTAATGTCCATTTTTTGGACTCTTTCCAACCCAATACTACTACCGCTTGAGCGCTTTTCAATGCTGCAGTTTTTATTTCTTTGAAGTCTCTTAATTCTCTTTGTTTAACTAATATCACTATTTCTTTTGTAATTATCCATTTAATATTTAACATTTTATTTATTTCATTCTGCACTTCCTTCCAAAATTTCTGAACTTTGGCACACTCCCAGAACATATGCATAAAGATTCCTTTCTTTTGGCAACCATGCCAACAATTACCTGAGAAGAGGCAAAAAAATCTTGAACACTCAGTTCTTATCTAGAAAAGTTCGTAAGTAGAGATGTTCTTAGGTAGAGGTACCATTGTGCATTTAAGAGCCTCACAACATTAGGGAGTTGCAATAAAGGAGAATATTTGTAGCTCAAAGTTGAAAAGGAGAGGTCCTTGGTGCTCAATGAGCTCAGTTGTTTTCTTGCATACATTTCCTTTAATAAATAATTAAGTTTGTAAAAATCAGGATCACTAAGTGTCTTATTCAATTGTGAGTACCAGTAATAATGGTGAGTAAATGGTTGTTAAGGAATGGAAAATGGTAATTTAGGGGTTTAAAGTGTTAAGGGATGGCTTGTGATACTGTCCATAGCCAAAAATGGTGTATTTACTTCCGCATCTCTACTTTGTGGAAATTCGACTTTCACGGGCAGTCTCAGAATGCATCCCCCACAAAAATCGAGGGAACACTGTACACTCAAAATTGGAAGCAGGAACCCTCCCCCCCTTCAACACCAAACCTGATAATTAAAGTACACAAGGTAGCAGAGATGAGCAAGTTAACACAGGAGCTTCAAGATAGAGACAATACAGAATTCTATAGTACTTGGGACAGGTCGTATGACTGGTTAAACCAAAAGAAATATTTGAAACTTTAATATTGCATACACATTCAAAGGAAAAAGAAAATGGGGAAAAAAGTAAAGAGTAATCCTATAAATCCTTTTAATCATGGTTTAAATAAATAGATAAACTGTTGCAAAACGTAATCATTGATCTCTACTAAGCCATTAATTCACAGTAAAATAAAACCCAGGTAAAGAAACACAAAGAGACAGAAACAAGCTAATTTTAAAAGCTTAGTCCATAATAAACCAGAAAATGAAACAGAAGAAAACATGGATAGGCTGTAAATAATAAGGTCCAGCTGAACAGATGGCATTTGTGTTAATTGTTAGAAGTTCTGATACCAATGTAACTTATAGCATAAAGCAGTATGCTTTATTACGTAATGTTCTTTGTTTGTATGTCTTTGTTTGTATTTTTTTTTCTGTGTGTGTCTCCGGTTTTTTTTATATAATTAATTAATAAATATATTTTTCGAATAAATAAATAAATAAAATGTCAAACCAGAAGGGATGTAAATTTGGAGATGTTAATAAGGGGAAAGGTTGTTTGGAGTTCACGAGACAAACCAGATGCCAGACAGTGCTAAAAAGTAGTTCTCTTATCAGGAAACATTGTCCAGACATTCCCTCCTACACATTCTCTTTACATTATAGAAATGTTTAGAAGCTGTCAGTCTATCTGTACAAGCAGTAAGAGAAAAGAATTGTCCCACGCTCCAGTCTGCAAAGGTTTGATAAGTCCTTTGTTGGCAGAAATGCCTATCTGGGTTTAGTTCCAAGTGGGGAGAAAGACACTGGAAACAAGGAGATGGCTTGGAAAGATGGTTTAATGGTGGACAAGGACCACATGGTTTTGAGATCCTGGGCAAAGTCCCAGGTTTGATTGAATCTTACTGGGTGATGATGTAATGAAGGGGCTTTGGACAATTCTTATTATGTCTTAATGGCTTTCTTCTGGTTTGGATCTTAGTAAGGGTTAATCCTATGATATCCTTAGGGCCATGTCTTTTGTCTTGTAGATAAACTGGCCCAGCCTTTCTCTTGTAGATAAGTTGGCATCAAAATATCTGCTGGTGGAGAGAAGGAGATAAATAGGTGTGGATTCTCCTTTTCCTCACTGCTAATTTGCTCCCTGATATGTTGCAGGCACACAGGCTTGCACAGAAGCAAAAAAAAGAGATGGTGGTGCCAGTTCAGACATGGGTCACTGCCAATTCTAGCAACCCAGGCCACCACATTACTACTGGTTCCATAGAACCGGTTTGAACCAGGAAGAACCTACCTCTGGAGCTGAGGCTCTGAGTTTGTCTTTAAAAACATGTTTCTTATTTAGGGAATTTATAATATTCTGCCTTTTCAATATTTCCTAGGATAGGGGTGGGTGCTAACTTCCTACACCTTGTCACTATTTTCAAAGGGAGAAAAATAGATCATTTTTTTTTAAAAAAAAAAGCAAAGTACAGTAACTATGTTAGTTAACAAGTTTAAGAATATTACAAAATGCATGTCAAGTGCTCCTTTGTCTTCAGTGCTTTCTAAATTATTATTATTATTATCATCAACAACAACAACAACAACAACAATACAACACAGCAAATGAGATCACTATGCTGGATTTCATGTTTCATCACCAGTTGGGCGCTTCCCAAGCACCTAGTGTTGTGTGTGTTCCCTGTCATGCTTTAGAATGTTCAGATTCAGAAGATGGGGATGAAGTAGAAGCTGTCAATTACCCTGATTTAAGAGCTGTGGGGGAAGTTAGTGAGGAGGAGGAGGAGGAGGAAGCAGACCAGCCATCAGATGAAAGCATGCAGACAACAACAACAACAACAACAATAATAATAATAATAATTGTGGAGAAAAAGAAAGTATGGATCATCGACATCGCAATCCAAGGAGACAGCCTGTCTTCTGATAGTTCAAATTTAGAAGATAGCCCATGGTTAAACCCAAAGTTCAGAAGGTTGCAGAAAAGAATGGAAGAAATTGGAGGGAAGAAGATTTGATATGCTATTTCAGAGTGTGTTCGTTAATTAATAATTACATCACTTCTGTAATTGAATAGAAGAAGAAGACACTTTTGTCAAAATGAAATCAACCAAAATGGTGATTTATGTCTTCTCTCCCAGATCAGTGAGTGTTTCTATTTGCATGATCTACTGCTTTTTAACAGCAAAAATCAGCTCAGAGATAAGAAAATGTTTCTAAGTAGACAGCTTATTAATTAGAGAGATTTATAACCTTGTATTTAGTCTGAAAGAGTTGAAAGCATTTTCTCCGTACCGGAGCTGTAAATTACGAGGATTGAAGTAGAATAAATAAAAGGAATGTTATATTTTGAAGATTACCAGTCAGCCGATTCTAGCCTGATCCAGAACACCTAGGACTGCGTGATGTAGTGGCGAATGATGTGTGCCGATCCCAGTAAAGTGGCCTTTTGCAATCGATAGATGGAGATTTTGTGAATTCTGATGGTTTTGAAATGTCCTCTGAGATCCTTTGGCACTGCGCCCAATGTGCCAAGGACCACTGGGACCACTTTCACTGGCTTATGCCAGAGTCATGCAGTTCGATTTTTAAATCTTCGTATTTCGCAAATTTGTCTAGCTGCTTCTCCTCAATTCTGCTGTCTCCTGGGATTGCAATGTCGATGATCCATACTTTCTTTTTTGCTATTATTATTATTATTATTATTATTATTATTATTATTATTATTAGAATTAGAATTATTAGAATTATTAGAATTATTAGCATTAACATTATTTAAAAATAATATTTTAATTAAATATAAGTATTAAAAAACATTAAAAACATTAAGATAAAGACAAACCTATACACAATACAAAACAACCCACTTATAAAACAGGTAACAACCCCTTTAACAATTCTACAGTAAACTCCCTAAATGTTAGACTTTCATTTATATCTAATTAAGTTAAACTGTATTTCCTTTACAGCTTTTAACTATTTATCTATTTCAATTCCCTCTCTTTATAAATATTTTGACAAGCAGAGGTCACGTGGGACAACTTGCTGTACTGGTTGTCAGAAGAGCTGTCGGAAGAGAACGCCAACCTTCTTGCGCAATACCTGCCTCTCCACCGAAGCACCCTTCAATTTATTAGACTGAAGTGTCCAGATAACCTCACCGAGCAGATCTATGAGCTTCTGTGCTTCTGGAGACGGAGTCTTCCAAGGTCCGCCGACAAGCTCAAGCTACTCTCGCGTTACCTCTGCAAAATTGGCCGGAATGATCTGGCTCAACATCTCCAGCTCAAGTGGGCCAACCAAAACGTCATGAAGAAAATGCATCGATAGCCGTATTGCGTTGCTACCGGAACAGTGGGAACGCCGCAATGGTAGTGGAAATGGAGCTGCGCACCCAGCTCTGGGTGATTGGTGGGCGAGCACAGACGTCGGAGCATGATTTTGCTTCTGCACATACGCAGGAAGCAAAATATTGCGAGAGGATATGCACATGTGAGAGATTTTGGTGATTTGGGGTGTTGTTTTTGCTTCTGTGCATGCGCAGAAATCGTGCACACCCAGACACGCCTTGTCACACCCATGAGCAGAAGCCAAATCTTGCTCTGATGCATGCACATGCCCGCCAGTCGCCCAGAGCTATGGGCGCATCAGCACCAGTAGAGGCAGTAAGTTGGGTACGGATGGAATTGTGGAAACGGATTGAAGTAAATACTGTGTTCAGTTCTGGAGACCTCACCTACAAAAAGATATTGACAAAATTGAACGGGTCCAGAGACGGGCTACAAGAATGGTGGAAGGTCTTAAGCATAAAACATATCAGGAAAGACTTCATGAACTCAATCTGTATAGTCTGGAGGACAGAAGGAAAAGGGGGGACATGATCGAAACATTTAAATATATTAAAGGGTTAAATAAGGTCCAGGAGGGAAGTGTTTTTAATAGGAAAGTGAACACAAGAACAAGGGGACACAATCTGAAGTTAGTTGGGGGAATGATCAAAAGCAACGTGAGAAAATATTATTTTACTGAAAGAGTAGTAGATCCTTGGAACAAACTTCCAGCAGACGTGGTAGATAAATCCACAGTAACTGAATTTAAACATGCCTGGGATAAACATATGTCCATCCTAAGATAAAATACAGAAAATAGTATAAGGGCAGACTAGATGGACCAGGAGGTCTTTTTCTGCCGTCAGACTTCTATGTTTCTATGTTTCTATGTTAAATGTCAGTTCTCCGTAGGGGCAAAGAAGGTATTCTTGAACATTCTTCCAAAGTGGATTTGGGAGTGGAAGGACAATTCGGGTTAAAATGGAAGCTCTTTCATGAGGCGAATCATCATGTAGAGATTCTGCTGGTGTAGATTTATAATAAAGTAGAATTAGATAATCGAGTCGTGTTTCCTGTCTGATCAACCTGGCATCCCGACATTAATCTCGCTAATCTGAAAGTACAATTCCCCTGTTGTTGCATTTACAACTCAAGAACAGAGGGCTTCTCTAGGAATCTCCTAAGAGGAAACAGGGTCAAAAAAGGTGGGGAGAAGCCTCTGTGGGGCCTCTCTAGGGATCTCCTGGGAGGAAACAAGGCCTCCAGCCTCCCTGTGGTTTTCCCAACTGCATGGATTATTTGCTTTTACATCGATTCCTATGGGAAAAATTGCTTCTTCTTACAAACTTATCTACTTAAGAACCTGGTCACGGAACAAATTAAGTTTGTAAGTAGAGGTACCACTGTACTCTTCTCATGAAATATCTCTGAACTTAATGTCCAGGCAGATTCTTACATTAGATTATATTAGATTTATTGGATTTATATGCCGCCCCTCTCCGCAGACTCGGAGACCCTTTTAAAATTAATAAAAGGTTTGTGAGTTGCCATGAGTGCCATTTTGTGGTGTGTGCTCATATAACTGGTTAAAAAGTCCAAAAGGCTGATGGTAGATCTACATTTTTAAGTCAAGTTAGGTGTAGGCACACATTTATAATTGTTAAAGTTATCTTGCCTGTAATTGCATTACCTAGGCATATTCCTTTGGCATGAGCATAGAAAAGCATCACTTGATTACTCAGTAAGTCTGCCCTGTGTATGTAGTTTATATGCAACATTAATTAATTAATGTGCTAAAATAAGCTTCCAGCCTCTGTCCGGGCAATTATCTGAAGAAAAAAACAACCCCCAACTGATTATAAAAATGACAAATATTCCCAATCATGGGAATATTATACACAGATGAATTTAAAGTATGACCTTAAACCACCAGAGGGCCTCAGTGTATGTTTTTAAAGGAGGAAAAATACAGTGTTTCTTTTCTAGTAATACACACAATGAGAAAAAGAGAAAAATATCTTCTGGGTGTTGGATTTGTTATTATGTGTTGTTTTTATCTTGTTGTGAGCCGCCCCGAGTTTTCGGAGAGGGGCGGCATATAAATCCAATAAATCTAATCTAATCTAATCTAATCACCATTTTTGTAGCTCGTCTTTGGACCCGTTCAATTTGATCAATATCTTTTTGTAGTTGAGGTCTCCAGCAGTGTTCCCTCTAATTTTTTTTTGGGTGGGCAGAAAAGTATAGTGTCTGAGCGGCAGTCCCTTCAGGACTGGGTGGCACAGAAATAATAATAAAATTTCCCTCTCGGCTTCTAGGCAGGTTTGGAAAACTCTGAGTTGATGATGATTTTTAAGTGAGCGATTGCTCACTGCTCAGCGTAGAGGGAACTATGGTCTCCAGAACTGAACACAGTATTCCAAATGTGGTCTCACCAGCGCTCTATACAGCGGGATCACAAGCAATGCTTTTTTTGTTTTAACTTCCTGTTCCTTACTATTCTTCATTCTTTTTTCCACTGTGCCTTGCCGTCTATTTTCTGCATCCTATCCTTCACATTTTGAGCCCTTCTATCTCTAAACTCCAGGTGCTGGCTGATAGGGAAGAATTAATACCTTTATACCGTTAGTGGATTTCCTTGCATTTTGTCATTTGTCCCTCGCTGCAAACAAGAGGTTAGATTGATGTCACTTGTTAACCTTTTGGGTGCTTCACACTTATGAAGATTTATTTGACGTCCTTCCTAGCAGTTCCTATCCTCTCTCTCAGCCATCCTTACGAAAATTGCAAAGTAGCACGCAGTAAGGAAATGATACTAATAGTTAGATTGTGTTATCTAAATTGCTTTGGGAAAGGGCAGAGTTAATTTGGGCCTGGAAAAAAAAATGCACTGATTAATTTGATTTATGGTTTCCAAAGAGAGAAATCTCGGAGGCTGCGAAATGCAGCTTTATGGGCTGGAATTGGACTGTAACTCCCCCTGCATTAGATGACACTGCCAATTTAATTTACCATGACTAATCCCAGGAAGATTTGAAATTGACATGTTATGGTAAAACCGAGCACTGTTTTAGTAAGAACTGACTATACAATATGACCAATTCCTTTAAATCAGAGTTGACAAAACCCGATGCTGCAAGCACATTCATTTGTCTCACATCGGTAGAATGTCTAATGCAACATGATGTGTGTATTGTGGGACTGTCGTTTACTACAAGTTGCTGTTATCATTTATTAAAGTCCATGTTTTATAGAAGATAAATGTTGATACGACTTTGGAACGGCTGGACACACTAGCGTGGCAATGTTTAGAAATGTTTAAGAGAACTCTCCTATTGCTCTCCTATATCTCCTATACCTTTCTTCTATTCCTATATCTCTTCTTCTATTCTTTCATTGATACGTTCTATTACTATATCTTCTTTTCTATTATTTCTTAGATATATTTTACTATGAGTATCTCCTCTATAACCTTCATCATGTATTTTACTATGTGTATATAGATATATACCCACTAAAACCCTCATTGTGTATTGGACTAACTAACTAACTAACTAACTAACTAACTAACTAACTAACTAACTAACTAAATAAATAAATAAATAAATAAATAAATAAATAAATAAATAAATAAATAAATAAATAAATTAAAAAAACCTGCAGGCTACTTTTGCTGACTGCCGGTTGCCTGAAATTTGGCAGTTCGAATCTCACCAGGATCAAGATTGACTCAGCCTTTCATCTTTTTGAGGTGGATAAAATGAGAACCCAGATTGTTGGGGGCAAGATGCTGGCAATTAGCCTGCAATACTGCATTCTAACCACTGCACCACCACAGCTCTTAGAGGGCACTAGTAGCTGGATTCTCATGCTTTGCTACAAATCTATGTGATCAGGCTTGATAAATTGACAGTTAAAGCTTGACAATTAATGAGTAGTTACTGATTGGGCTTCATACATTGACTTAAAGCTTGAATATTTATGTAGAATGTATAACTCCTTAGCATCAGTGTGTGTTAATATAAGGCAACTGGCAGTTGGAACAGAGTTCTTTTCTGGTGGGGAGGGGAGTACATTAAGTCATACATTGACTTAAAGCTTCAAATTTTTTTGTAGAATGTATAACTCCTTAGCATCAGAGTGTGTTAATATAAGGCAACTGGCAGTTGGAACAGAGTTCTTTTCTGGTGGGGAGGGAGAGTAGAATATCTAATTCCTTAAGCATCAGAGCATGTTAATGAATATAATAGTGTATAAGAAATACTAATGATATGATGGTCATTTCAAAAAATTCCTAAAAGTGTACCAAATCCTTGCTCAAAGAAGGCAGCCACACACAGGCTGGCAAAATTCCCTCAGTCTTCGCAATAGGATGTAATTTGCTCCGGTTCTCTTCAGATCTGGTTCAGACTTCTTGCAGAATAAGAGTAAGTTATTAGTAATTATCTATAACTAATAACTCCCTAGTTATTAGTTATAGATAATTACTCCCTTAGTCCTTAGGGAGTTGGGTGGCATAGAAATATAAACAAACAAACAAATAAGCAAGCACCTTTGGGACAACCATGACCTGGATGACTGACTCTTCAAAGACGTTTCATTTCATTTTAGCTTCATAATAAGCCAGTGATTAGACCAAGCCAGACCCTACAACATATTTGAAAAACTTGCCATTGTCTTTCAAAATTGTACTGTATTTTATTATCCCAGATAACAATGCCAAAAGCCTTTGATTGGTTGGTTGGTTGAATATGTGCTTTTTTAATGTTAGATTTGTTTTCGCTAGAATATTGTTTCTATTATTGTTGTGAACCGCCCCGAGTCTTCAGAGAGGGGCAGCATACCAATCTAATAAATAAATAAATAAATATGCCATGAAGCTGTTTCCAACTTCTAGCTACCACACAATTCAATTTTCTCCATGACAATGTATCCTAGCCTAGTCTTTTAAATTTTCCAATGGTCTCATTGTCTCAGTCATCCTCTTTTCCCCTTTCCTTCTATCTTTCTCAGAATCAAAGGGAATTTTCCAGTGAGCTAGGTTTTCACTTCAATCCATCAATCAATTTATATAGCTGCCTATCTCATCACACTGGGTGACGTAACTTCCAAAATAATGTGACTGAACGTTATATAAATGTTTTATGTAACTAAATAAAATCTTTACCAAATCTTCTCTATTTTGTTCAACCCTTCTCTACTCAGTCAAAAGCTTTTGGCACAGTTACCATGCTGTTTTGATCGATATGAAAGAATAATGGAATGCTAATCCATGTGTAGAACTGAATAATTCTCTTTTTATCTTCCCTTCCTTATTTATTTATTATTTATTTATTTATTAGATTTGTATGCCGCCCCTCTCCGAAGACTCGGGGCGGCTAACAACAATGAGAAGACAATGAAAACAAATCTAATATTAAAAATAATCTTTAAAAAAACCCACTCATACATAAAAGCATACCATGTATAAATTCTATAAGCCCAGGGGGAAGGGAAATTTCAATTCCCCCATGCCTGACGACAGAGGTGGGTTTTAAGGAGCTTGCGAAAGGCAAGGAGGGTGGGGGCAACTCTGATATCTGGGGGGAGCTGGTCCCAGAGGGTCGGGGCCACCATGGAGAAGGCTCTTCTCCTGGGTCCCACCAAACGACATTGCTTAGTCGATGGGACCCGGAGAAGGCCAACTCTGTGGGACCTAACTGGTCGCTGGGATTTGTGCGGCAGAAGGCGGTCCTTCCTTCCTTCCTTCCTTCCTTCCTTCCTTCCTTCCTCCCTCCCTCCCTCTCTCTCTTTCTTTCTTTCTTTCTTTCTTTCTTTCTTTCTTTCTGTAATAGTCTTCCAGCTGTCTGGGATGATCTTTTGCGACAATTGTTTCTTTGTTTTTCATGTGGTTGGAATCTATCCTGAACCACCCCCTTTTTGTTCTGTTTGATGGGGTCTGCTTTGTTATTTCTGAATGTTTCCCTCAGTGTACAGGGAGAGCTTTTCTTATTTCTTTTCAAAGTAAGCTGGTGTTGAGGAAATATGTTTTATTGCCATGGCAGAAAGCCATCTACTTTGTAGAAAATGACAAGGAGTAACCATTCAATTTTGCTCCTATCCTCCCTGTGAGATCTAAGCATTTTCTTTCCTTTAAATGTTTATGTCCCCTTCATTATTTTTCTGGCTTTCATTACTGCTTTCATAAAGAATAGGTGAGATCTAAGACTTTGAATTGTTCCCCTCACTTCACCAAAGCTCTGAAAATCATGAACAACTTCCATTCTTGGTAGAATTATAACTCTGGATATAAAGAAGGTGGGTTTACTTTCAATTTTGCACAAACCAAAATACTCAGGGTCTACAAATTATAGTCTTTCCTATTGTTCTGTCTGGTAGAATCCTCCCAAAAATTCACAGGTACAAATTTCAGACACACACACGTTTGAAAATTCAAAGCAATGTTCTTTATAATGAAAATTCACTTAAACCAAGCCCTCTTTTGGTATAGCAAAGAGCACTTGTCTCCAAACAAACTGGTAATTTGTGCAAGTCCCTTATCAGTCCTGTGATACTTAGCTTGCAGCTGTGAGGCAATTCACAGTCCTTCTTCTTGCACAAAGTGAAACACACTTTGCTCTGGTTTAGTTTCAAAGCGGGGAAAAATCAGCACACAAAAAGTCAAAGTCAGTAAAGCAGTCACGAAACACAACGATCAGATAATCCTCCCCAGTGGCCAAACCCACAGGCTGCTATTTATAGCAGCCTCACTAATTACCACAGCCCCACCCAACCACAGGTGGCCTCATTTTCTTTGATAATAATCTCTCAGTTGTTGTTGCCTATGCATCGCTCTCTGCATGCGTGGCTGTATCATTAACTCTTGTTCTGAATCCAAGGAGGAGCTAGATAATTGATCTCCTTCTGAGCTGTCTGCCACACTCTCCTACTTCCTGTCACTCATGTCTTCTTGGTCAGAGGAGCCTTCATCAGCAGATTCCACCGGGGGCAAAACAGGCCTGCAGCATGTGGATGTCTCCCCCACATCCACAGTCCTTGGGGCAGGAGCAGGGCCAGAGCTAACCACAACACCTATCATGTCTCTTGGTGTAATTTTATTATTGAGATCAGAATTCCACTCTACTCTGCCTTGGTCTAATTCTTTGAAGCATAATTTTTAATAAAAGTTCAAAAATATTGGAAAACCAGAAGCGGTGATCAAGAGATTAACATTTTTATGAGGAGAGATTTTTTTTAAAAGTTTAGTCTTAAGAGGGGAAGTAGTGGCTCAATGGCTAACTTGAATTAAAGTTTACTTTGAGAAATAACATATTCAGATAAACAGCCTTTAAGTCATTAAGTCATACACATAATAAGTCAGAATAACAATCCAAATATTATCAAGTACACAGTCTTTCTTACTAGCTGTCTTTGTCATAATCAGCAAACAAAGATATCAAGCTAAATACATTTTAGCTATAATACATGACTACAATACAGAGAGATTGCAGAGAAAATGCCGAGCAAACCTAACAGTGAGTACCCATTAATAGTGAGCAGCCAAAGATAAACACAGAGGGTGACTCAGAAAAATAAGCAATGAACTCTAGTTCCCTCTTGTGGCAGTCTGCAATGCCTGCAGCCAATATATTGCCAACCCAACAGTTATTGACAGAATCCTAATAGACCACCAGTGAGTCCGAATGAACCAAGGTTCAAAATTCTGTCCTGCTCCAAACTCAGGAGAAATTGGCTGCAAGTCATATTTATTGCCAGTTCTTAAAAGAAAAAGAAAGAAAAGGCATTAATGCCAGAAAGCTATCTATCTTCCCTCAGCGAAATAATGCATTTTCAAAAGTGGTAAGTTAATTAAAAGAACCTGTCTAGAAGAGAAATGTGGAATGGATAATAGTAATGAAAAGCTATGTTCATATTTTCTTGAAATATGGAAAAGGTACCTTGTAGCCTGCATATTAAATTGCTTAAACTGGATTTGTGCCTCCACTTTAATAAAGCTTGTATAAAATTCCAATATCACTTAAGAAAAGAACTTTGCAGATGTCTATCCATCTCGAAATGAAAAGTTAATCACACTCTAGAAAATTATATTTGTCTTACAGTCCCAACATTCTTCTCCTGACAGAAGAGTTATGCTAAAATAATATACATCTGTGTCTAATGAAAATAAATGAAACAACATTAGAAGAACTACAATACTTCAGATAGAAAATTACCTTTTGGTCATTTGCTGATGTTTCATCAGATGACCAAAACAAGTGTAGAGGAGAACAACAAAGATGATTAGGGGACTGGAGGCTAAAGCATATATAGAATAGTTGCTGGAATTGGGTATGCCTAGTTTAATGAAAAGAAGGACTAGGAGAGACATGGTAGCAGTATTCCAGACTCCAGTATCTCAGGGGCTGCCACAAAGAAGGAGTCAAGTGAATCTTCAAAGCACTTGAGGGCGGGAGAAGAAGCGATGGATGGTAACTAATCAAGGAGAGATGCAACCTAAAACTAAGAAGAAATTTCCTGACAGTTAGAACAGTTAATCAGTGGAACAACTTGCCTCCAGAAGTTGTGAATGCTCCAACACTGGAAGTTTTTAAGAAGAGATTTCATTGGTATGAAATCATATAAAGGAAGGGGCTTGAAGACCTCCAAGATCAGGGACCGCCTTCTGCTGCATGAATCCCAGCGACCGGTTAGGTCCCACAGAGTGGGTCTTCTCCGGGTCCCATCAACTAAACAATGCCGCTTGGCGGGACCCAGGGGAAGAGCCTTCCCTGTGGCGGCCCTGGCCCTCTGGAACCAACTCCCCCCAGAGATTAGAATTGCCCCCACCCTCCTTGCCTTTCGTAAGCTCCTTAAAACCCACTTCTGCTGCCAGGCATGGGGGAATTGAGATGCTCTTTCCTCCTGGGCCTTTACAATTTCATGTGTGGTATGTCTGTATGTATGTATGGTTTTTTTTATATTAATGGGTTTTTAAATCATTTTTAGTATTTATTGGATTATTATTGTACATTGTTTTATTACTGTCGTTAGCCGCCCCAAGTCTTCGGAGAGGGGCAGCATACAAATCCAATAAATAAATAAATAAAATCCCTTCCAACTCTGTTATTCTACTCTACTCTACTTTAGTCTATTCTACTCTACAATTTTACCTGTATCTCTCTCTCTCTCTCTGTCTCTCTCATCTCTCTATCTATGTATAACTATAGCTATATACTGTATCTACATCTACATCTACATCTATCTATCACTATATATCCATATGTATATCTATATGTATATCTATCTATCTATCTATCTATCTATCTATCTATCTATCTATCTATCTATCTATCTCTATATATCCATATGCATATCTATATGTATATCTATCTATCTATCTATCTATCTATCTATCTATCTATCTATCTCTATATATCCATATGTATATCTATATGTATATCTATCTATCTATCTATCTATCTATCTATCTATCTATCTACCTACCTACCTACCTACCTACCTACCTACCAACCCACCCATCCATCATCCACCCACCCACCCAACTCACCCACATTGTTCAGGAATAATAAGTAGATGGGGAAATTGTATCTCTTTGAAGTGAGAGGCCAGACACCCTAACCCTAACCCAAACCCTTGATGTGTTTGACATCAAGTTGGCTACCTTTAAGCCAGTCACATGACTTTTAAGCCACCCCCAGTCACATGATTGTCAAGCCACTCCCGCCTGGTCATGTGGCCAGCAAGCCACACCCACAAAATAAACCATGCCCATAGTGTGGTAGTAACATGTTTTGCAGCCCTTCGTTGATATATATCTACATTTATACATATATGTCACATGTTTTTTTCTTTGCTGAATTTGAAAATTAAGGGAGACTAGGATAGATCTATTTCGGCCTTATTTTGGCCTCATCAGCTAGCCATACCCACTGGGACTTGAACCTGCAACCTTTGCCTTGTAAGGCAGAGAATTATCCTCTAGGCTACAGTATCCAATCTCTTCAGCTCTCTCTATATATCTATATCTAATCTGTATCTACTGTATATATATATATATATATATATATATATATATATATATATATATATATATATATATATATATATATAATCTATATTGACATCTATATGCTGTATCTGTATATAATGTAAGTCATATTTATTGCCAGTTCATCCAATTTCAATTGTGGTCATGTGTTGCCTGGTGTTTCTGAGCATTGCTTCTTTAACTGGAAAAGCCTAAGGCAGAAATTGGGACCTTCTTCTTTCAACCATTAAGCTCCACCTGTAACCCAAGGAAAACAGATTGTGGTCCTTTAGGTATGACTGAGCTGCAATTACCAGCAGCCTAAAGCAATTTATCAATGAGAATTGGTCTCAGAGTTGTGATTACAATTCACCCACAAATTAAACACAAAGGTCACACCTTCCCACCTTTCCCCAATTCATCCTCGAGAGTTTCATAACAGAAGTAGGTCACAATTAGGTAATTCGAAATAGTATTAATAACAACAGTGCTCTCCTTCCGCATTCTGCTTACCTCGACATGTTTCTCTAAGTCCCCATGTCAGCCGCCTACACAGCAGCAGCCGAGTGGTTTTTGCAACTTGGTAAAAGAGAATGACAACCTGCAAACGTACGTAATTTTGCATCTGTGCGCTGTTCTCGAAATAAACCCTACTGTATTTGGATTTTGAGCATTAGCACCATTAGCAGCAAAGATGATTAGTGGGCTGGAGACTAAAATATCATTTGCAGGAACAGAGTATGTCTAGTTTAGTGAAAAGAAGAACCAGGGGAGACATGATAGCAGTGTTCGAATATTTGATAGGCTGCCACAGAGAAGTGAGGGTCAAGCAGGGGTTAAATGGTCAGGTACACAGAACCGGTAGGAAAAAAAAATGATTTTTTTTTCTTTTGGGCTTTATTGCAGTAAATGAGGTTGAATGTGTATAATTTTAGAAGAACTGTGTGTGCTTGTGTGTATGTACATACACATACAGTTTATATAGTAGATAGCTGCTCTGAGTCTTCGGAGAGGGTGGCATACAAATCTAAATAATAATAATAATAATAATAATAATAATAATAATAATAATAATATTCAATTTCAATTCAATTCAATTCAATTTATTAGATTTGTATGCCGCCCCTCTCCGAAGACTCGGGGCGACTCACAACAACAATAAAAACAGTATAACAATGGAACAAATCTAATAATAAAATTATATTAAAACCCCCCAACAATTTAAAAACCATACAACACATACATACCAAACATAAATATAAGAAAGCCTGGAGGAGATGTCTTAATTCCCCCATGCCTGGCGATATTGGTGGGTCTTGAGTAACTTGCGAAAGACAAAGAGGGTGGGGGCCGTTCTAATCTCTGGAGGGAGTTGATTCCAGAGGGCCGGGGCCGCCACAGAGAAGGCTCTTACCCTGGGGCCTGCCAAATGACATTGTTTGGTCGACGGGACCCAGAGAAGGCCAACTCTGTGGGACCTTATCAGCCTCTGTGGGACCTTATCAGTCTCAAATCCCCCATGTCTGGCGGTATAGGTGGGTCTTAAGTAGTTTACGGAAGACAAGGAGGGTGGGAGCAATTCTAATCTCCGGGGGGAGTTGATTCCAGAGGGCCGGGGCCGCCACAGAGAAGGCTCTTACCCTGGGGCCTGCCAAATGACATTGTTTGGTCGATGGGACCCAGAGAAGGCCAACTCTGTGGGACCTTATCAGCCGCTGGGATTCGTGCGGTAGAAGGCGGTTCCGGAGGTATTCTTGTCCAATGCCATGAAGGGCTTTAAAGGTCATTACCAACACTTTGAATTGTGACCGGAAACCGATCGGCAGTCAGTGCAGGCCACGGAGTGTTGTAGAAACTTGGGCGAATCTAGGAAGCCCCACGATAGCTCTCGCGGCCGCATTCTGCACGATCTGAAGTTTCTGAACACTTTTCAAAGGTAGAGAGCATTGCAGTAGTCAAACCTCGAGGTGATAAGGGCATGAGCGACTGTGACCAATGACTCCCTGTCCAAATAGGGCCGCAACTGGTGCACCACGCGAACCTGGGCAAATGCCTTCCTTGCCACAGCCGAAAGATGGTGTTCCAATGTTATGCAAAAATATGTAACCATGTAAATTATAGTTGTCGACTATAAAAAAATTATCTGCCTTGGAATGGCCCCTGTGTGGGGCCGAGAGGCTAAAGGAAAACAAAGTTGCTTCCTCCCATATTTGGGGATAACAATGTATGTGTAAGTGTTGGTCATGACCTTTAAAGCCCTACATGGCATTGGACCAGAATACCTCCGGAACCGCCTGCTACCGTACGAATCCCAGCAGCCAATAAGGTCCCACAGAGTTGGCCTTCTCCGGGTCCCATCGACTAAACAATGTCATCTGGCGGGCCCCAGGGGAAGAGCCTTCTCTGTGGCGGCCCCGGCCCTCTGGAATCAACTCCCCCCGGAGATTAGAATTCCTCCCACCCTCCTTGTCTTCCGTAAACTACTTAAGACCCTTTCTTTCTTTCTTTCTTTCTTTCTTTCTTTCTTTCTTTCTTTCTTTCTTTCTTTCTTTCTTTCTTTCTTTCTTTCTTTCTGCGCCAGCTCAGGAAGCTCAAACTGCCCAAGGAGCTGCTGATTCAGTTCTACAGAGGAATCATTGAGTCTGTCATCTGCACCTCTATAACTGTCTGGTTTGGTGCTGCAACCCAACAGGACCGACACAGACTTCAGAGGATAATCAGAACTGCAGAAAAAACAATTGCTGCCAATCTGCCTTCCATTGAGGACCTGTATACTGCACGAGTCAAAAAGAGGGCGGGTAAAATATTTACTGACCCCTCGCATCCTGGACACAAATTGTTTCAACTCCTACCCTCAAAACGTCGCTACAGAGCACTGCACACCAAGACAACTAGACACAAGAACAGTTTTTTCCAGAACGCCATCACTCTACTAAACAAATAATTCCCTCAAAACTGTCAGACTTTCTACTAAATCTGCACTTCTATTCTACTAGTTTTTCTCATCATTCCTATCACCCATTTCCTCCCATGTTGACTGTATGACTGTAACTTGTTGCGTATATCCTAAGATTTTTATTAATATTGCTTCTTCATTGCTTATTTGACCCCTATGACAATCATTAAGTGTTGTATCACATGATTCTTGACAAATGTATATTTTATTTTATGTACGTTGAGAGCATATGCACCAAGACAAATTCCTTGTGTGTCCAATCACACTTGGCCAATAAAAATTCTATTCTATTCTATTCTATTCTATACCGCCAGGCATGGGGGATTTGAGACACCTTTCCCCCAGGCTTATTATAATTTATGTTTGGTATGTATGTGCTGTTTGGTTTTTAATTATGATAGGGTTTTTAGGGTTTTTTTAATATTAGATTTGTGCCTATATAATACTGTTTTTATCGTGTTGTGAGTCGCCCCAAGTCTTCGGAGAGGGGCGGCATACAAATCTAATAAATTATTATTATTATTATTATTGTTATTATTATTATTATTATTATTATTATTATTATTATTATTATTATTATTATTGTGTATGTGTATGTGTATGTATGTATATGTATATGTAACATATTTTTGGTGATAATGCAAATGAAGGGAGACTAGTACTGATCTATTTAAAGCTATTTAGCTCTCATCAGCTAACCATACTCTTTACCGGGATTTGAATCCGGGCAGTCTGCCTATAAGGCAGAAGCTTTAAACCTCTAGGCCACAGGTTCTCCTCCTCATGTCAACTTGACCAGGGAAGAGTTATATATGTTTTGATTCTGTCGAATCACCCTGGTATGTTGCTCCTTCCCATACTGCTCCCTTGCATATTTGGGTAAAACCATACAATAGCAATGAGCTTTTGGCGATTGATCCAATATTTTTGTTATTGCTTCTGAGGCTGCTTGTTGTATATTTTGTCACTATGTTAGTCTTATTTATATCCCCTTTCCATATACTCCAATATATATAATGAGCTGGGGTGGCGCAGCAGGTAGAGTGCTGTACTGCAGGCCACTGAAGCTGACTTGTAGATCTGAAGGTCAGCAGTTCAAATCTCATCACCGGCTCAAGGTTGACTCAGCCTTCCATCCTTCCGCGGTGGGTAAAATGAGGACCCGGATTGCGGGGGGCGATAGCCTAGCTCTGTTAAAAAAAAGTGCTATTGCTAACATGTTGTAAGCCGCCCTGAGTCTAAGGAGAGGGGCGGCATAAAAATCGAATAAATAAATAAAATAAATAAATAAATAAATATAGACAAATGGAACAGAACAGAATGGAATAATGGAATGGAATGGAATGGAGTGGAATGGAGTGGAACGGAACAGAATGGAATGAACAGAACAGAACAACGGGATGTGGAATAGAATGCAATGCAATGGAACAAAAAGGGATAAAATGGGATGAAGAATATGGTGGGGTAGAACAGAGCAGAACAGAGTAGAGTAGAGTAGAAAAGAGTAGAGTAGAGTAGAGTAGAGTAGAATAGAGTAGAGTAGGACAGATCTTCCAAATACACCATTATTACTGACTTGTGGATTTTCCCCTTTCTTGAACAAACAGCTTTGAATGTTTATGCAAACTGGTTGGGATTTTCAAAACTGAAAAAGAGATGAAAACAAACTTCTCCATAAAAAAAAACTAAGCAGGATAACCTTTAGCTAAACATTTTTTAGCATAGTGCTTAGAATCAATTTCGCTGCTCAGCCCTTCAGCACTGTCTGAGCTATCTTCAAAGGCTTTCTGTAAAATGCAGGGGTACTTATTCTCTCCCATCACTGCTCTTTTTGTATGTCTGGCCTATTTAAATATGCATTATTTCAGTCCTCTTATCGGAGGACTTAGCTCAACACGATGCACTATAAGCAAACTGTCACTTTGAAAATTAGAAATTTAATAGATACGGGGTTGATATGGATTAGGGCGCTCAAATGATTCTTATTTTCAGACACGACTTATTTGCCTAAAAGTAGACTGAAATTTGTTGATGCATGTTGAATCACAAGTGAGAATCTTGTTTTTAAGTTTATGAACTTCATAGATGATTTACTGCATAATTGGCCCGAGATTTTATTGCCGAAAGTTCGAAAATTCAAGCTGCAAAGGACAATGTGCTTAAACCCCCAAATCTACTCCAGTTCTGGCTAGTTCAAAGTCCCTGCCAATATTTCAGAATAGAATAATGTTGGAAGGGATCTTGGAGGTCTTCTAGACTGACTCACTGCTTATGCAAGAAATGCTATATCATTTCAGACAAACGGCTGTTCAAGGCAAAATGAGCTCATGTTCGTAAAGCAATGGACTTTCTATGAGATGATGAGATGCCAAGTTTAGGTTAAATGAGCCAATGCCAGGGATTCCAATTTTGTGTTGTGTTATCTCCTTAAATGATGATAAAGGAGAGATCACCCTGTGTTGTGGCTTCCATAGAACCTTCATGTCTTATTTGTTTCTTTTCTGCCTTGTGTTGACTCCTGGCAGCATCCTTAACAGATCCCTGATGGCTTGGCACCTAAGGTGACACTAGAATTCATAGTCTCCTGGTTCTAATCTCCAGACCTGGGAACTGTTAACTTTCCATTTGAGGGCTGATGAACAGCTCAGGCTCCACTCTCTCTCCCTCTCCTCCTTCTCCCTCCATCTCCCTCTCCTTCCTCTCTCCCTCACTCCCTCTCTCTCTCTTCCTCTCCCCCTCTCTCCCTCTCTCTTTCTCTCTCTATCTCCCTCTCCCCCTCTCTTCCTCTCCCTCTCTCCCTCTCACCCCTCCCTGTCCCTCTTTCTCGCACTCTCCTTCTCCCTCTCCCCCTCCCTCCCTCCCTCTCCCCCTCTCTCTCCTTCTCTCTTTCTCCCTCTCCCCCTCCTCCGCTCTCTCCCTCTCTCTCCCTCTCTCCCCTCCCCCTCCCTCTCTCTCCCTCTCTGCTCTCTATCACTCTCCTTCTCTTCTTCTCCCTCTCCCTCTCTCTCGCCCTCCCTCCTTCTCTCTCTCTCTCTCTCTCACACACACACATCTCCATTCCCTCTTTCCCCTCAGAGCTTCCAGGTTGCCTTGATGCTGACCTGGACTCCATCGCCTCCTCCTCAACCGATTTGGCTCACAGGCTACAACATTTTGTTATAAAACCACCCAGAGTCAATTAAACGAGGCGGGCAATGTAGAAATGAATTCATTAAAACACACTGAAACTTAATTGACAGGTGTAAGTCTACTCTAATGTGAAAATGCTTTTCAAAAGTCCATCATTTTAAGCAACGGACTTCCAGTGCTTTCTTATTATGGGTCCCCGCTCTGCCTGATGTTTTACTTAAATATGTGAGGCTTACACTTCCATAGGAATCTTGATTTATTGGCCTACTTATTGGTTAGATTTATACCCCTTCTTTTCTCTAAGAGCTCACTTATCATAAGTAAGAGCTTTGCTCTTCATTATTGAGAGCCAAAGAATTTGTACAAACCATGGCATTAACTGGTCTGTCCTTACCGCCGTTTGGAAATTGCATTCCACCAGGACGGGATTGCGTGGGGGAACCTATCTTCACTTTATGAGCTTTATCCAGATGAATTATTTATCTATTATTTATTAATTGGACTTATATGCTGCCCCTCTTGGTAGGTTTCAGGGCGGCTTACAACATTTCGATAAAAAAGATATATATAAAACATTTGTTCTTCTTTTTTTAAAGTAATTTTTATTAATTTGTTTTAAAAAGCATAATCAAGAAAATATATACATTTGCAATACACAAAAAAGAAAATAGAGAAACATACATACACTTCTAAACAAACAAAAAACACCTGGACAATTACAAAATTGCAAATAACATAAAAATATCATCAATTTCCTCTTGAGAAAAGGACAGTTACAGTCTTGTTGCATATCAAATTATTTTCTGGTGAATAGAAGTCATCGGCATTCACTGTTGTTCTTTTGGGTTATCAATGTGTTCTCTATTATTATTATTATTATTATTATTATTATTATTATTATTATTATTATTATTATTATTATTATTATTATTTTTAAACCGCCTTCCGTACCCTTTTTTATTAATTAATTTAGTTACATAAAGATTTGTTTTCACAAAAAATCGTTGTAATTGCCAATTACTAGAATAGTTAATTTTAAAAATTATCTGAAAAACTAAACATTTAAATCTCAACAGACCTGAACACTGGGCCCTACCTAACACGTATCCCAGCGACCGGTTAGGTCCCACAGAGTTGGCCTTCTCCGGGTCCCATCAGCCAAACAATGCTGACTGACAGGTCTACGGGGCAGAGCCTTCTCTGTTGTGGGCCCGGTCCTCTGGAACCAACTCCTCCTAGAGATTTGCACCGGCCCCACTCTCCTCACCTTCCGAAAGGCCTTGAAAACACATTTATGCCACCAGGCCTGGGCCTGTGAGCGTTAGTTCCATTCTGGCCAGTGGTATGAATGAGGGATATAACTGATTGTTTTATATTGGGTTTTACTTTATTTTTCCTCAATGTTTTAATTGTATTTTTACTATTTCTATTATTGTCTATTATTTTATTCTGTAAGCCGCCTTGAGTCCATAAGGAGAAGCCGAGATTCTGGTATTGTGCATGTGGTCGCCATCTTGTTTTTGGCTTTCTTTTTAAAATTATTTTTTAAATTTAAATTTTTTAAATTTAATTTAATTTTTATTCTGAGCATGTGCAGAAGCTGAGTTTCTGGCACTGTGCATGTGGTCACCATCTTGTTTCTGGCTTTCTTTCTTTTTCTTTTTGTTTGAATTTAATTTTTTAAAAAATTTCATGTGCACAAGAACCGGTAGCGAAATAATTTACAATTCGCCGCTGATCTAGATCAACTTTCACACAACTGTTCCTCTCCAGATATGTGGAGATAAATTCCAAAATGCCCAATCCAGATATCTGGGATACGTGTTAGATAGGGCCCAGTGTTCAGGTCTGTCGAGATTTAAATATCCAGATATCAGGAATTTCAAATACGCTCAGCCGCCCTCCAAGAAATGAGGAGTGCACCTTTTAACTCTGTCTCATTTATGAGGAAACATGGTAATCTCCTCACTGAGTGGATGGTGTTTCTGTTTACATATGGTCAATGAAGGGCTACAAAAAATTTTACTGCCACACTGTGGATGTGGCTTCCTTTGTGGGTGTGGCTTGCCAGCCATGTGACCAGGTGGGAGAGGCTTGACAATCATATGACTGGGGTGGCCTAAAGATCATGTGACTGGCTTAAAGGTGGCCAACTTGACGTCACTCACATCAAGGGTTTGGCCTCACCTCGCCTCAAAGAGATACAATTTCCCAATGTATTTACTATTACTAAATATCCAAAATATACTATTTAATTTATTTATTTATTATTTATTAATCAGATTTCTATGCCGCCCCTCTCCGTAGACTCGGGGGGGGGGGCTAACAAGAATAATAATACAATGTAAACAAATCTAATATTTAAGTTAATTTAAAAAAACCCAATTTAAGAAACCAATCATACATACTGTAGATAGATAGATAGATAGATAGATAGATAGATAGATAGATAGATAGATAGATAGATAGATAGATAGACAGATAGACAGATAGATAGATGGACAGATAGATAGATAGACAGATAGATATGTAGATTGTTCTGAGTTCGGGTTTTGCCCCGTGTAATATTTTGAGTGTCTATGCGACGTTTCGGTGAAATCACATTCACCATCATCAGGCTGAAGTTATAAGCTTCGTGATGCTGTAAATATAGTTTGTTTGCAACTGCCATTTGTTCCTTATATATAGTGTTGGGGGTGGAGATTTGGTTTGAATGTAGCAAATAGATTGGGTGGCTATGTTTTAATGATTTGATTAGTTGGTGGAATCACATTTAGTTGAAGGATTGACATGGTGATGATTATGATATGTTTTTTTGCTTAAGGCTGGTTTCCAAATCTCTGGTAGGCGGGACGTGTCATCTCGTTTGTTCATGCTGAGGGGGTGTTTTTCTATCTCTATGGCTTCCATAATAATTCTTTTGTATACATTTTCTGGTTTGGAAAGTAATTTAGTTTTTTCAAAGTCAATTTCGTGCCCTGTTTTTTTAATGTGCTGGACAAGGGAGGAAGTTTTTTCTTCTTTTTTGACTGCATTCTTATGTTCTGCAATGCGTGCGTTTACTCTTCGATTAGTTAATTAGCTAAACATATATATATATATATATATATATATATATATATATATATATATATATATGTCACATGTTTAAGCTGAATTTGAAAATTAAGGGAGACTAGGATAGATCTATTTCGGCCTTATTTTGGCCTCATCAGCTAGCCATACCCACTGGGACTTGAACCTGCAACCTTTGCCTTGTAAGGCAGAGAATTATCCTCTAGGCTACAGTATCCAATCCCTTCAGCTCTGTACCAGGGAAGGGTTA